>NW_026869746.1:122500-175000 GCF_905332965.1 Bombus pascuorum | reverse complement strand
TTTGTTTTCCTTTTCGTTTTTGTTTGTGTTTTTGTTTTCGTTTTTGTTTTCGTTTTTGTTTTCGTTTTTGTTTTCGTTTTTGTTTTCGTTTTTGTTTTCGTTTTTGTTTTCGTGTTTGTTTTCGTTTTTGTATTCGTTTTTGTTTTCGTTTTTGTTTTTGTTTTCGTTTTTGTTTTCGTTTTTGTTTTTGTTTTCCTTTTCGTTTTTGTTTGTGTTTTTGTTTTTGTCCTTGTTTCTGTCCTTGTCTTTGTCTTAATTGGTTTTTGTTTGTACGAGACTAAGTCCAGCGGCATAATGCTCTTCGATCGCACACGACCAAGTCCAGCGGCGTGTCGCTCCTAGGGCTGTTGCGAATACTTAAAAGTCCCTACGGTCAAAATCATTGGGTTGCGACTCACCTTTACGAGTTGCTCGCTCGCTGCGCTCGCTCGGAATGTTATAGCCTTACCTAAAACCAATCCACCTTGCGTTCGTTTTTCGAAAAGACCGCGATTTTCCGATAATTTACAGACGCGCGGGATCGGTTTTGAGGTTAGGCTAGTTTTATAAGAGCGAGCGAAGCGAGCGAGAAGCTACATCAATTCCCGCGCTATAGTTATATATCAAATGTTCTTTACTAACAATTCTCACCGATCGAAAGAAAGTTTCTGATTTGATAGAAGAATAACAGATATGTTTCGCTAGGTACGCGATTCGTGCTGATCGATGTATCTCGATGATGTTTTTGTTTTCGTTTTTGTTTTCGTTTTTGTTTTCGTTTTTGTTTTCGTTTTTGTTTTCGTTTTTGTTTTCGTTTTTGTTTTCGTTTTTGTTTTCGTTTTTGTTTTCGTTTTTGATTTCGTTTTTGTTTTCGTTTTTGTTTTCGTTTTTGTTTTCGTTTTTGTTTTCGTTTTCGTTTTTGTTTTTGTTTTTGTTTTTGATTTCGTTTTTGTTTTCGTTTTTGTTTTCGTTTTTGTTTTCGTTTTTGTTTTCATTTTGTTTTTGTTTTCGTTTTTGTTTTCGTTTTTGTTTTCGTTTTTGTTTTCGTTTTTGTTTTCGTTTTTGTTTTTGTTTTCGTTTTTGTTTTCGTTTTTGTTTTTGTTTTCGTTTTTGTTTTCGTTTTTGTTTTCGTTTTTGTTTTCGTTTTTGTTTTCGTTTTTGTTTTCGTTTTTGTTTTTGTTTTCGTTTTTGTTTTCGTTTTTGTTTTTGTTTTCCTTTTCGTTTTTGTTTTCGTTTTTGTTTTCGTTTTTGTTTTCGTTTTTGTTTTCGTTTTTGTTTTCGTTTTTGTTTTCGTTTTTATTTTCGTTTTTGTTTTCGTGTTTGTTTTCGTTTTTGTTTTCGTTTTTGTTTTCGTTTTTGTTTTCGTTTTTGTTTTCGTTTTTGTTTTCGTTTTTGTTTTCGTTTTTGTTTTCGTTTTTGTTTTCGTTTTTGTTTTTGTTTTTGTTTTTGTTTTCTTTTTTGTTTTTGTTTTCCTTTTCGTTTTTGTTTTCGTTTTTGTTTTCGTTTTTGTTTTCGTTTTTGTTTTCGTTTTTGTTTTCGTTTTTGTTTTCGTTTTTGTTTTCGTGTTTGTTTTCGTTTTTGTTTTCGTTTTTGTTTTCGTTTTTGTTTTCGTTTTTGTTTTCGTTTTTGTTTTCGTTTTTGTTTTCGTGTTTGTTTTCGTTTTTGTTTTCGTTTTCGTTTTCGTTTTCGTTTTTGTTTTCTTTTTTGTTTTCGTTTTTGTTTTCGTTTTTGTTTTCGTTTTTGTTTTCGTTTTTGTTTTCGTTTTTGTTTTCGTTTTTGTTTTCGTTTTTGTTTTCGTTTTTGTTTTCGTTTTTGATTTCGTTTTTGTTTTCGTTTTTGTTTTCGTTTTTGTTTTCGTTTTTGTTTTCGTTTTTGTTTTCGTTTTTGTTTTCGTTTTTGTTTTCGTTTTTGTTTTCGTTTTTGTTTTCGTTTTTGTTTTCGTTTTTGTTTTCGTTTTTGTTTTCGTGTTTGTTTTCGTTTTTGTTTTCGTTTTTGTTTTCGTTTTTGTTTTCGTTTTTGTTTTCGTTTTTGTTTTCGTTTTTGTTTTCGTTTTTGTTTTCGTGTTTGTTTTCGTTTTTGTTTTCGTTTTCGTTTTTGTTTTCGTTTTTGTTTTCGTTTTTGTTTTCGTTTTTGTTTTCGTTTTTGTTTTCGTGTTTGTTTTCGTTTTTGTATTCGTTTTTGTTTTCGTTTTTGTTTTTGTTTTCGTTTTTGTTTTCGTTTTTGTTTTTGTTTTCCTTTTCGTTTTTGTTTGTGTTTTTGTTTTTGTCCTTGTTTCTGTCCTTGTCTTTGTCTTAATTGGTTTTTGTTTGTACGAGACTAAGTCCAGCGGCATAATGCTCTTCGATCGAACACGACCAAGTCCAGCGGCGTGTCGCTCCTAGGGCTGTTGCGAATACTTAAAAGTCCCTACGGTCAAAATCATTGGGTTGCGACTCACCTTTACGAGTTGCTCGCTCGCTGCGCTCGCTCGGAATGTTATAGCCTTACCTAAAACCAATCCACCTTGCGTTCGTTTTTCGAAAAGACCGCGATTTTCCGATAATTTACAGACGCGCGGGATCGGTTTTGAGGTTAGGCTAGTTTTATAAGAGCGAGCGAAGCGAGCGAGAAGCTACATCAATTCCCGCGCTATAGTTATATATCAAATGTTCTTTACTAACAATTCTCACCGATCGAAAGAAAGTTTCTGATTTGATAGAAGAATAACAGATATGTTTCGCTAGGTACGCGATTCGTGCTGATCGATGTATCTCGATGATGTTTTTGTTTTCGTTTTTGTTTTCGTTTTTGTTTTCGTTTTTGTTTTCGTTTTTGTTTTCGTTTTTG
Organism: Bombus pascuorum; assembly: GCF_905332965.1. NCBI lineage: Eukaryota > Metazoa > Arthropoda > Insecta > Hymenoptera > Apidae > Bombus > Bombus pascuorum. Next base: position 172,195 of record NW_026869746.1, on the reverse strand, counting down.
TTTTCGTTTTTGTTTTCGTTTTTGTTTTCGTTTTTGTTTTCGTTTTTGATTTCGTTTTTGTTTTCGTTTTTGTTTTCGTTTTTGTTTTCGTTTTTGTTTTCGTTTTCGTTTTTGTTTTTGTTTTTGTTTTTGATTTCGTTTTTGTTTTCGTTTTTGTTTTCGTTTTTGTTTTCGTTTTTGTTTTCATTTTGTTTTTGTTTTTGTTTTTGTTTTCGTTTTTGTTTTCGTTTTTGTTTTCGTTTTTGTTTTCGTTTTTGTTTTTGTTTTCGTTTTTGTTTTCGTTTTTGTTTTTGTTTTCGTTTTTGTTTTCGTTTTTGTTTTCGTTTTTGTTTTCGTTTTTGTTTTCGTTTTTGTTTTCGTTTTTGTTTTTGTTTTCGTTTTTGTTTTCGTTTTTGTTTTTGTTTTCCTTTTCGTTTTTGTTTTCGTTTTTGTTTTCGTTTTTGTTTTCGTTTTTGTTTTCGTTTTTGTTTTCGTTTTTGTTTTCGTTTTTGTTTTCGTTTTTGTTTTCGTGTTTGTTTTCGTTTTTGTTTTCGTTTTTGTTTTCGTTTTTGTTTTCGTTTTTGTTTTCGTTTTTGTTTTCGTTTTTGTTTTCGTTTTTGTTTTCGTTTTTGTTTTCGTTTTTGTTTTTGTTTTCGTTTTTGTTTTCGTTTTTGTTTTTGTTTTCCTTTTCGTTTTTGTTTTCGTTTTTGTTTTCGTTTTTGTTTTCGTTTTTGTTTTCGTTTTTGTTTTCGTTTTTGTTTTCGTTTTTGTTTTCGTTTTTGTTTTCGTGTTTGTTTTCGTTTTTGTTTTCGTTTTTGTTTTCGTTTTTGTTTTCGTTTTTGTTTTCGTTTTTGTTTTCGTTTTTGTTTTCGTGTTTGTTTTCGTTTTTGTTTTCGTTTTCGTTTTCGTTTTCTTTTTTGTTTTCGTTTTTGTTTTCGTTTTTGTTTTCGTTTTTGTTTTCGTTTTTGTTTTCGTTTTTGTTTTCGTTTTTGTTTTCGTTTTCGTTTTTGTTTTTGTTTTCGTTTTTGTTTTTGTTTTCGTTTTTGTTTTCGTTTTTGTTTTCGTTTTTGTTTTCGTTTTTGTTTTCGTTTTTGTTTTCGTTTTTGTTTTCGTTTTTGTTTTCGTTTTTGTTTTTGTTTTCGTTTTTGTTTTCGTTTTTGTTTTCGTTTTTGTTTTCGTTTTTGTTTTCGTTTTTGTTTTTGTTTTCGTTTTTGTTTTCGTTTTTGTTTTTGTTTTCGTTTTCGTTTTTGTTTGTGTTTTTGTTTTTGTCCTTGTTTCTGTCCTTGTCTTTGTCTTAATTGGTTTTTGTTTGTACGAGACTAAGACCAGCGGCATAATGCTCTACGATCGCACACGACCAAGTCCAGCGGCGTGTCGCTCCTGGGGCTGTTGCGAATACTTAAAAGTCCCTACGGTCAAAATCATTGGGTTGCGACTCACCTTTACGAGTTGCTCGCTCGCTGCGCTCGCTCGGAATGTTATAGCCTTACCTAAAACCAATCCACCTTGCGTTCGTTTTTCGAAAAGACCGCGATTTTCCGATAATTTACAGACGCGCGGGATCGGTTTTGAGGTTAGGCTAGTTTTATAAGAGCGAGCGAAGCGAGCGAGAAGCTACATCAATTCCCGCGCTATAGTTATATATCAAATTTTCTTTACTAACAATTCTCACCGATCGAAAGAAAGTTTCTGATTTGATAGAAGAATAACAGATATGTTTCGCTAGGTACGCGATTCGTGCTGATCGATGTATCTCGATGATGTTTTTGTTTTCGTTTTTGTTTTCGTTTTTGTTTTCGTTTTTGTTTTCGTTTTTGTTTTCGTTTTTGTTTTCGTTTTTGTTTTCGTTTTTGTTTTCGTTTTTGTTTTCGTTTTTGTTTTCGTTTTTGTTTTCGTTTTTGTTTTCGTTTTTGTTTTCGTGTTTGTTTTCGTTTTTGTTTTCGTTTTCGTTTTTGTTTTTGTTTTCGTTTTTGTTTTCGTTTTTGTTTTCGTTTTTGTTTTTGTTTTTGTTTTCGTTTTTGTTTTCGTTTTTGTTTTCGTGTTTGTTTTCGTTTTTGTTTTCGTTTTCGTTTTTGTTTTTGTTTTTGTTTTTGATTTCGTTTTTGTTTTCGTTTTTGTTTTCGTTTTTGTTTTCGTTTTTGTTTTCGTTTTTGTTTTTGTTTTCGTTTTTGTTTTCGTTTTTGTTTTCGTTTTTGTTTTTGTTTTTGTTTTCGTTTTTGTTTTCGTTTTTGTTTTCGTTTTTGTTTTCGTTTTTGTTTTCGTTTTTGTTTTTGTTTTCGTTTTTGTTTTCGTTTTTGTTTTTGTTTTCCTTTTCGTTTTTGTTTGTGTTTTTGTTTTCGTTTTTGTTTTCGTTTTTGTTTTCGTTTTTGTTTTCGTTTTTGTTTTCGTTTTTGTTTTCGTTTTTGTTTTCGTGTTTGTTTTCGTTTTTGTATTCGTTTTTGTTTTCGTTTTTGTTTTTGTTTTCGTTTTTGTTTTCGTTTTTGTTTTTGTTTTCCTTTTCGTTTTTGTTTGTGTTTTTGTTTTTGTCCTTGTTTCTGTCCTTGTCTTTGTCTTAATTGGTTTTTGTTTGTACGAGACTAAGTCCAGCGGCATAATGCTCTTCGATCGCACACGACCAAGTCCAGCGGCGTGTCGCTCCTAGGGCTGTTGCGAATACTTAAAAGTCCCTACGGTCAAAATCATTGGGTTGCGACTCACCTTTACGAGTTGCTCGCTCGCTGCGCTCGCTCGGAATGTTATAGCCTTACCTAAAACCAATCCACCTTGCGTTCGTTTTTCGAAAAGACCGCGATTTTCCGATAATTTACAGACGCGCGGGATCGGTTTTGAGGTTAGGCTAGTTTTATAAGAGCGAGCGAAGCGAGCGAGAAGCTACATCAATTCCCGCGCTATAGTTATATATCAAATGTTCTTTACTAACAATTTTCACCGATCGAAAGAAAGTTTCTGATTTGATAGAAGAATAACAGATATGTTTCGCTAGGTACGCGATTCGTGCTGATCGATGTATCTCGATGATGTTTTTGTTTTCGTTTTTGTTTTCGTTTTTGTTTTCGTTTTTGTTTTCGTTTTTGTTTTCGTTTTTGTTTTCGTTTTTGTTTTCGTTTTTGTTTTCGTTTTTGTTTTCGTTTTTGATTTCGTTTTTGTTTTCGTTTTTGTTTTCGTTTTTGTTTTCGTTTTTGTTTTCGTTTTCGTTTTTGTTTTTGTTTTTGTTTTTGATTTCGTTTTTGTTTTCGTTTTTGTTTTCGTTTTTGTTTTCGTTTTTGTTTTCATTTTGTTTTTGTTTTCGTTTTTGTTTTCGTTTTTGTTTTCGTTTTTGTTTTCGTTTTTGTTTTCGTTTTTGTTTTTGTTTTCGTTTTTGTTTTCGTTTTTGTTTTTGTTTTCGTTTTTGTTTTCGTTTTTGTTTTCGTTTTTGTTTTCGTTTTTGTTTTCGTTTTTGTTTTCGTTTTTGTTTTTGTTTTCGTTTTTGTTTTCGTTTTTGTTTTTGTTTTCCTTTTCGTTTTTGTTTTCGTTTTTGTTTTCGTTTTTGTTTTCGTTTTTGTTTTCGTTTTTGTTTTCGTTTTTGTTTTCGTTTTTATTTTCGTTTTTGTTTTCGTGTTTGTTTTCGTTTTTGTTTTCGTTTTTGTTTTCGTTTTTGTTTTCGTTTTTGTTTTCGTTTTTGTTTTCGTTTTTGTTTTCGTTTTTGTTTTCGTTTTTGTTTTCGTTTTTGTTTTTGTTTTCGTTTTTGTTTTCGTTTTTGTTTTTGTTTTCCTTTTCGTTTTTGTTTTCGTTTTTGTTTTCGTTTTTGTTTTCGTTTTTGTTTTCGTTTTTGTTTTCGTTTTTGTTTTCGTTTTTGTTTTCGTTTTTGTTTTCGTGTTTGTTTTCGTTTTTGTTTTCGTTTTTGTTTTCGTTTTTGTTTTCGTTTTTGTTTTCGTTTTTGTTTTCGTGTTTGTTTTCGTTTTTGTTTTCGTTTTCGTTTTCGTTTTCGTTTTTGTTTTCTTTTTTGTTTTCGTTTTTGTTTTCGTTTTTGTTTTCGTTTTTGTTTTCGTTTTTGTTTTCGTTTTTGTTTTCGTTTTTGTTTTCGTTTTTGTTTTCGTTTTTGTTTTCGTTTTTGATTTCGTTTTTGTTTTCGTTTTTGTTTTCGTTTTTGTTTTCGTTTTTGTTTTCGTTTTTGTTTTTGTTTTCGTTTTTGTTTTTGTTTTTGTCCTTGTTTCTGTCCTTGTCTTTGTCTTAATTGGTTTTTGTTTGTACGAGACTAAGTCCAGCGGCATAATGCTCTTCGATCGCAAACGACCAAGTCCAGCGGCGTGTCGCTCCTAGGGCTGTTGCGAATACTTAAAAGTCCCTACGGTCAAAATCATTGGGTTGCGACTCACCTTTACGAGTTGCTCGCTCGCTGCGCTCGCTCGGAATGTTATAGCCTTACCTAAAACCAATCCACCTTGCGTTCGTTTTTCGAAAAGACCGCGATTTTCCGATAATTTACAGACGCGCGGGATCGGTTTTGAGGTTAGGCTAGTTTTATAAGAGCGAGCGAAGCGAGCGAGAAGCTACATCAATTCCCGCGCTATAGTTATATATCAAATGTTCTTTACTAACAATTCTCACCGATCGAAAGAAAGTTTCTGATTTGATAGAAGAATAACAGATATGTTTCGCTAGGTACGCGATTCGTGCTGATCGATGTATCTCGATGATGTTTTTGTTTTCGTTTTTGTTTTCGTTTTTGTTTTCGTTTTTGTTTTCGTTTTTCTTTTCGTGTTTGTTTTCGTTTTTGTTTTCGTTTTTGTTTTCTTTTTTGTTTTCGTTTTTGTTTTCGTTTTTGTTTTCTTTTTTGTTTTCGTTTTTGTTTTCGTTTTTGTTTTCGTTTTTGTTTTCGTTTTTGTTTTCGTTTTTGTTTTCGTTTTTGTTTTCGTTTTCGTTTTTGTTTTTGTTTTCGTTTTTGTTTTTGTTTTCGTTTTTGTTTTCGTTTTTGTTTTCGTTTTTGTTTTCGTTTTTGTTTTCGTTTTTGTTTTCGTTTTTGTTTTCGTTTTTGTTTTTGTTTTCGTTTTTGTTTTCGTTTTTGATTTCGTTTTTGTTTTCGTTTTTGTTTTCGTTTTCGTTTTCGTTTTCGTTTTTGTTTTCGTTTTTGTTTTCGTTTTTGTTTTCGTTTTTGTTTTCGTTTTTGTTTTCGTTTTTGTTTTTGTTTTCGTTTTTGTTTTCGTTTTTGTTTTCGTTTTTGTTTTCGTTTTTGTTTTCGTTTTTGTTTTCGTTTTTGTTTTCGTTTTTGTTTTCGTTTTTGTTTTCGTTTTTGTTTTCGTTTTTGTTTTCGTTTTTGTTTTCGTTTTCGTTTTCGTTTTTGTTTTCTTTTTTGTTTTCGTTTTTGTTTTCGTTTTTGTTTTCGTTTTTGTTTTCGTTTTTGTTTTCGTTTTTGTTTTCGTTTTTGTTTTCGTGTTTGTTTTCGTTTTTGTTTTCGTTTTTGATTTCGTTTTTGTTTTCTTTTTTGTTTTCGTTTTTGTTTTCGTTTTTGTTTTCGTTTTTGTTTTCGTTTTTGTTTTCGTTTTTGTTTTCGTTTTTGTTTTCGTTTTTGTTTTCGTTTTTGTTTTCGTTTTTGTTTTCGTTTTTGTTTTCGTTTTTGTTTTCGTTTTTGTTTTCGTTTTTGTTTTCGTTTTTGTTTTCGTTTTTGTTTTCGTTTTTGTTTTCGTTTTTGTTTTCGTTTTTGTTTTCGTTTTTGTTTTCGTTTTTGTTTTCGTTTTTGTTTTCGTTTTTGTTTTCGTTTTTGTTTTCGTTTTTGTTTTCGTTTTTGTTTTCGTGTTTGTTTTCGTTTTTGTTTTCGTTTTTGTTTTCGTTTTTGTTTTTGTTTTCGTTTTTGTTTTTGTTTTTGTCCTTGTTTCTGTCCTTGTCTTTGTCTTAATTGGTTTTTGTTTGTACGAGACTAAGTCCAGCGGCATAATGCTCTTCGATCGCACACGACCAAGTCCAGCGGCGTGTCGCTCCTAGGGCTGTTGCGAATACTTAAAAGTCCCTACGGTCAAAATCATTGGGTTGCGACTCTCCTTTACGAGTTGCTCGCTCGCTGCGCTCGCTCGGAATGTTATAGCCTTACCTAAAACCAATCCACCTTGCGTTCGTTTTTCGAAAAGACCGCGATTTTCCGATAATTTACAGACGCGCGGGATCGGTTTTGAGGTTAGGCTAGTTTTATAAGAGCGAGCGAAGCGAGCGAGAAGCTACATCAATTCCCGCGCTATAGTTATATATCAAATGTTCTTTACTAACAATTCTCACCGATCGAAAGAAAGTTTCTGATTTGATAGAAGAATAACAGATATGTTTCGCTAGGTACGCGATTCGTGCTGATCGATGTATCTCGATGATGTTTTTGTTTTCGTTTTTGTTTTCGTTTTTGTTTTCGTTTTTGTTTTCGTTTTTGTTTTCGTTTTTGTTTTCGTTTTTGTTTTCGTTTTTGTTTTCGTTTTTGTTTTCGTTTTTGTTTTCGTTTTTGTTTTCGTTTTTGATTTCGTTTTTGTTTTCGTTTTTGTTTTCGTTTTTGTTTTCGTTTTTGTTTTCGTTTTTGTTTTCGTTTTTGTTTTCGTGTTTGTTTTCGTTTTTGTTTTCGTTTTTGTTTTCGTTTTTGTTTTTGTTTTCGTTTTTGTTTTCGTTTTTGTTTTCGTTTTTGTTTTCGTTTTTGTTTTCGTTTTTGTTTTCGTTTTTGTTTTTGTTTTCGTTTTTGTTTTCGTTTTTGTTTTCGTTTTTGTTTTCGTTTTTGTTTTCGTTTTTGTTTTCGTTTTTGTTTTCGTTTTTGTTTTCGTGTTTGTTTTCGTTTTTGTTTTCGTTTTCGTTTTCGTTTTTGTTTTCTTTTTTGTTTTCGTTTTTGTTTTCGTTTTTGTTTTCGTTTTTGTTTTCGTTTTTGTTTTCGTTTTTGTTTTCGTTTTTGTTTTCGTTTTTGTTTTCGTTTTTGTTTTCGTTTTTGATTTCGTTTTTGTTTTCGTTTTTGTTTTCGTTTTCGTTTTCGTTTTTGTTTTCGTTTTTGTTTTCGTTTTTGTTTTCGTTTTTGTTTTCGTTTTTGTTTTCGTTTTTGTTTTTGTTTTCGTTTTTGTTTTCGTTTTTGTTTTCGTTTTTGTTTTCGTTATTGTTTTCGTTTTTGTTTTCGTTTTTGTTTTCGTTTTTGTTTTCGTTTTTGTTTTCGTTTTTGTTTTCGTTTTTGTTTTTGTTTTCGTTTTTGTTTTCGTTTTTGTTTTTGTTTTCCTTTTCGTTTTTGTTTTCGTTTTTGTTTTCGTTTTTGTTTTCGTTTTTGTTTTCGTTTTTGTTTTCGTTTTTGTTTTCGTTTTTGTTTTCGTTTTTGTTTTCGTTTTTGTTTTCGTTTTTGATTTCGTTTTTGTTTTCGTTTTTGTTTTCGTTTTTGTTTTCGTTTTTGTTTTCGTTTTTGTTTTCGTTTTTGTTTTCGTTTTTGTTTTCGTTTTTGTTTTCGTTTTTGTTTTCGTTTTTGTTTTCGTGTTTGTTTTCGTTTTTGTTTTCGTTTTTGTTTTCGTTTTTGTTTTTGTTTTCGTTTTTGTTTTTGTTTTTGTCCTTGTTTCTGTCCTTGTCTTTGTCTTAATTGGTTTTTGTTTGTACGAGACTAAGTCCAGCGGCATAATGCTCTTCGATCGCACACGACCAAGTCCAGCGGCGTGTCGCTCCTAGGGCTGTTGCGAATACTTAAAAGTCCCTACGGTCAAAATCATTGGGTTGCGACTCACCTTTACGAGTTGCTCGCTCGCTGCGCTCGCTCGGAATGTTATAGCCTTACCTAAAACCAATCCACCTTGCGTTCGTTTTTCGAAAAGACCGCGATTTTCCGATAATTTACAGACGCGCGGGATCGGTTTTGAGGTTAGGCTAGTTTTATAAGAGCGAGCGAAGCGAGCGAGAAGCTACATCAATTCCCGCGCTATAGTTATATATCAAATGTTCTTTACTAACAATTCTCACCGATCGAAAGAAAGTTTCTGATTTGATAGAAGAATAACAGATATGTTTCGCTAGGTACGCGATTCGTGCTGATCGATGTATCTCGATGATGTTTTTGTTTTCGTTTTTGTTTTCGTTTTTGTTTTCGTTTTTGTTTTCGTTTTTGTTTTCGTTTTTGTTTTCGTTTTTGTTTTCGTTTTTGTTTTCGTTTTTGATTTCGTTTTTGTTTTCGTTTTTGTTTTCGTTTTCGTTTTCGTTTTCGTTTTCGTTTTTGTTTTCGTTTTTGTTTTCGTTTTTGTTTTCGTTTTTGTTTTCGTTTTTGTTTTCGTTTTTGTTTTTGTTTTCGTTTTTGTTTTCGTTTTTGTTTTCGTTTTTGTTTTCGTTATTGTTTTCGTTTTTGTTTTCGTTTTTGTTTTCGTTTTTGTTTTCGTTTTTGTTTTCGTTTTTGTTTTCGTTTTTGTTTTTGTTTTCGTTTTTGTTTTCGTTTTTGTTTTTGTTTTCCTTTTCGTTTTTGTTTTCGTTTTTGTTTTCGTTTTTGTTTTCGTTTTTGTTTTCGTTTTTGTTTTCGTTTTTGTTTTCGTTTTTGTTTTCGTTTTTGTTTTCGTTTTTGTTTTCGTTTTTGATTTCGTTTTTGTTTTCGTTTTTGTTTTCGTTTTTGTTTTCGTTTTTGTTTTCGTTTTTGTTTTCGTTTTTGTTTTCGTTTTTGTTTTCGTGTTTGTTTTCGTTTTTGTTTTCGTTTTTGTTTTCGTTTTTGTTTTTGTTTTCGTTTTTGTTTTTGTTTTTGTCCTTGTTTCTGTCCTTGTCTTTGTCTTAATTGGTTTTTGTTTGTACGAGACTAAGTCCAGCGGCATAATGCTCTTCGATCGCACACGACCAAGTCCAGCGGCGTGTCGCTCCTAGGGCTGTTGCGAATACTTAAAAGTCCCTACGGTCAAAATCATTGGGTTGCGACTCACCTTTACGAGTTGCTCGCTCGCTGCGCTCGCTCGGAATGTTATAGCCTTACCTAAAACCAATCCACCTTGCGTTCGTTTTTCGAAAAGACCGCGATTTTCCGATAATTTACAGACGCGCGGGATCGGTTTTGAGGTTAGGCTAGTTTTATAAGAGCGAGCGAAGCGAGCGAGAAGCTACATCAATTCCCGCGCTATAGTTATATATCAAATGTTCTTTACTAACAATTCTCACCGATCGAAAGAAAGTTTCTGATTTGATAGAAGAATAACAGATATGTTTCGCTAGGTACGCGATTCGTGCTGATCGATGTATCTCGATGATGTTTTTGTTTTCGTTTTTGTTTTCGTTTTTCTTTTCGTGTTTGTTTTCGTTTTTGTTTTCGTTTTTGTTTTCTTTTTTGTTTTCGTTTTTGTTTTCGTTTTTGTTTTCTTTTTTGTTTTCGTTTTTGTTTTCGTTTTTGTTTTCGTTTTTGTTTTCGTTTTTGTTTTCGTTTTTGTTTTTGTTTTCGTTTTTGTTTTCGTTTTTGTTTTCGTTTTTGTTTTCGTTTTTGTTTTCGTTTTTGTTTTTGTTTTCGTTTTTGTTTTCGTTTTTGTTTTTGTTTTCCTTTTCGTTTTTGTTTGTGTTTTTGTTTTCGTTTTTGTTTTCGTTTTTGTTTTCGTTTTTGTTTTCGTTTTTGTTTTCGTTTTTGTTTTCGTTTTTGTTTTCGTGTTTGTTTTCGTTTTTGTTTTCGTTTTTGTTTTCGTTTTTGTTTTTGTTTTCGTTTTTGTTTTCGTTTTTGTTTTTGTTTTCCTTTTCGTTTTTGTTTGTGTTTTTGTTTTTGTCCTTGTTTCTGTCCTTGTCTTTGTCTTAATTGGTTTTTGTTTGTACGAGACTAAGTCCAGCGGCATAATGCTCTTCGATCGCACACGACCAAGTCCAGCGGCGTGTCGCTCCTAGGGCTGTTGCGAATACTTAAAAGTCCCTACGGTCAAAATCATTGGGTTGCGACTCACCTTTACGAGTTGCTCGCTCGCTGCGCTCGCTCGGAATGTTATAGCCTTACCTAAAACCAATCCACCTTGCGTTCGTTTTTCGAAAAGACCGCGATTTTCCGATAATTTACAGACGCGCGGGATCGGTTTTGAGGTTAGGCTAGTTTTATAAGAGCGAGCGAAGCGAGCGAGAAGCTACATCAATTCCCGCGCTATAGTTATATATCAAATGTTCTTTACTAACAATTCTCACCGATCGAAAGAAAGTTTCTGATTTGATAGAAGAATAACAGATATGTTTCGCTAGGTACGCGATTCGTGCTGATCGATGTATCTCGATGATGTTTTTGTTTTCGTTTTTGTTTTCGTTTTTCTTTTCGTGTTTGTTTTCGTTTTTGTTTTCGTTTTTGTTTTCTTTTTTGTTTTCGTTTTTGTTTTCGTTTTTGTTTTCTTTTTTGTTTTCGTTTTTGTTTTCGTTTTTGTTTTCGTTTTTGTTTTCGTTTTTGTTTTCGTTTTTGTTTTTGTTTTCGTTTTTGTTTTCGTTTTTGTTTTCGTTTTTGTTTTCGTTTTTGTTTTCGTTTTTGTTTTTGTTTTCGTTTTTGTTTTCGTTTTTGTTTTTGTTTTCCTTTTCGTTTTTGTTTGTGTTTTTGTTTTCGTTTTTGTTTTCGTTTTTGTTTTCGTTTTTGTTTTCGTTTTTGTTTTCGTTTTTGTTTTCGTTTTTGTTTTCGTGTTTGTTTTCGTTTTTGTTTTCGTTTTTGTTTTCGTTTTTGTTTTTGTTTTCGTTTTTGTTTTCGTTTTTGTTTTTGTTTTCCTTTTCGTTTTTGTTTGTGTTTTTGTTTTTGTCCTTGTTTCTGTCCTTGTCTTTGTCTTAATTGGTTTTTGTTTGTACGAGACTAAGTCCAGCGGCATAATGCTCTTCGATCGCACACGACCAAGTCCAGCGGCGTGTCGCTCCTAGGGCTGTTGCGAATACTTAAAAGTCCCTACGGTCAAAATCATTGGGTTGCGACTCACCTTTACGAGTTGCTCGCTCGCTGCGCTCGCTCGGAATGTTATAGCCTTACCTAAAACCAATCCACCTTGCGTTCGTTTTTCGAAAAGACCGCGATTTTCCGATAATTTACAGACGCGCGGGATCGGTTTTGAGGTTAGGCTAGTTTTATAAGAGCGAGCGAAGCGAGCGAGAAGCTACATCAATTCCCGCGCTATAGTTATATATCAAATGTTCTTTACTAACAATTCTCACCGATCGAAAGAAAGTTTCTGATTTGATAGAAGAATAACAGATATGTTTCGCTAGGTACGCGATTCGTGCTGATCGATGTATCTCGATGATGTTGTTGTTTTCGTTTTTGTTTTCGTTTTTGTTTTCGTGTTTGTTTTCGTTTTTGTTTTCGTTTTTGTTTTCGTTTTTGTTTTCGTTTTTGTTTTCGTTTTTGTTTTCGTTTTTGTTTTCGTTTTTGTTTTCGTTTTTGTTTTCGTTTTTGTTTTCGTTTTTGTTTTCGTTTTTGTTTTCGTTTTTGTTTTCGTTTTTGTTTTCGTTTTTGATTTCGTTTTTGTTTTCGTTTTTGTTTTCGTTTTCGTTTTCGTTTTTGTTTTCGTTTTTGTTTTCGTTTTTGTTTTCGTTTTTGTTTTCGTTTTTGTTTTCGTTTTTGTTTTCGTTTTTGTTTTCGTTTTTGTTTTCGTTTTTGTTTTCGTTTTTGTTTTCGTTTTTGTTTTCGTTTTTGTTTTCGTTTTTGTTTTCGTTTTTGTTTTCGCTTTTGTTTTCGCTTTTGTTTTCGTTTTTGTTTTCGTTTTTGTTTTCGTTTTTGTTTTCGTTTTTGATTTCGTTTTGGTTTTCGTTTTCGTTTTCGTTTTCGTTTTCGTTTTCGTTTTCGTTTTCGTTTTCGTTTTCGTTTTCGTTTTCGTTTTCGTTTTCGTTTTCGTTTTCGTTTTCGTTTTCGTTTTCGTTTTCGTTTTCGTTTTCGTTTTCGTTTTCGTTTTCGTTTTCGTTTTCGTTTTCGTTTTCGTTTTCGTTTTCGTTTTCGTTTTCGTTTTCGTTTTCGTTTTCGTTTTCGTTTTCGTTTTCGTTTTCGTTTTCGTTTTCGTTTTCGTTTTCGTTTTCGTTTTCGTTTTCGTTTTCGTTTTCGTTTTCGTTTTCGTTTTCGTTTTCGTTTTCGTTTTCGTTTTCGTTTTCGTTTTCGTTTTCGTTTTCGTTTTCGTTTTCGTTTTCGTTTTCGTTTTCGTTTTCGTTTTCGTTTTCGTTTTCGTTTTCGTTTTCGTTTTCGTTTTCGTTTTCGTTTTCGTTTTCGTTTTCGTTTTCGTTTTCGTTTTCGTTTTCGTTTTCGTTTTCGTTTTCGTTTTCGTTTTCGTTTTCGTTTTCGTTTTCGTTTTCGTTTTCGTTTTCGTTTTCGTTTTCGTTTTCGTTTTCGTTTTCGTTTTCGTTTTCGTTTTCGTTTTCGTTTTCGTTTTCGTTTTCGTTTTCGTTTTCGTTTTCGTTTTCGTTTTCGTTTTCGTTTTCGTTTTCGTTTTCGTTTTCGTTTTCGTTTTCGTTTTCGTTTTCGTTTTCGTTTTCGTTTTCGTTTTCGTTTTCGTTTTCGTTTTCGTTTTCGTTTTCGTTTTCGTTTTCGTTTTCGTTTTCGTTTTCGTTTTCGTTTTCGTTTTCGTTTTCGTTTTCGTTTTCGTTTTCGTTTTCGTTTTCGTTTTCGTTTTCGTTTTCGTTTTCGTTTTCGTTTTCGTTTTCGTTTTCGTTTTCGTTTTCGTTTTCGTTTTCGTTTTTGTTTTCGTTTTTGTTTTCGTTTTTGTTTTCGTTTTTGTTTTCGTTTTCGTTTTTGTTTTCGTTTTTGTTTTCGTGTTTGTTTTCGTTTTTGTTTTCGTTTTTGTTTTCGTTTTTGTTTTTGTTTTCGTTTTTGTTTTTGTTTTTGTCCTTGTTTCTGTCCTTGTCTTTGTCTTAATTGGTTTTTGTTTGTACGAGACTAAGTCCAGCGGCATAATGCTCTTCGATCGCACACGACCAAGTCCAGCGGCGTGTCGCTCCTAGGGCTGTTGCGAATACTTAAAAGTCCCTACGGTCAAAATCATTGGGTTGCGACTCACCTTTACGAGTTGCTCGCTCGCTGCGCTCGCTCGGAATGTTATAGCCTTACCTAAAACCAATCCACCTTGCGTTCGTTTTTCGAAAAGACCGCGATTTTCCGATAATTTACAGACGCGCGGGATCGGTTTTGAGGTTAGGCTAGTTTTATAAGAGCGAGCGAAGCGAGCGAGAAGCTACATCAATTCCCGCGCTATAGTTATATATCAAATGTTCTTTACTAACAATTCTCACCGATCGAAAGAAAGTTTCTGATTTGATAGAAGAATAACAGATATGTTTCGCTAGGTACGCGATTCGTGCTGATCGATGTATCTCGATGATGTTTTTGTTTTCGTTTTTGTTTTCGTTTTTGTTTTCGTTTTTGTTTTCGTTTTTGTTTTCGTTTTTGTTTTCTTTTTTGTTTTCGTTTTTGTTTTCGTTTTTGTTTTCTTTTTTGTTTTCGTGTTTGTTTTCGTTTTTGTTTTCGTTTTTGTTTTCGTTTTTGTTTTCGTTTTCGTTTTTGTTTTCGTTTTTGTTTTCGTTTTTGTTTTCGTTTTTGTTTTCGTTTTTGTTTTCGTTTTTGTTTTCGTTTCAGTTTTCGTTTTTGTTTTCGTTTTTGTTTTTGTTTTTGTTTTCGTTTTTGTTTTCGTTTTTGTTTTCGTTTTTGTTTTCGTTTTTGTTTTCGTTTTCGTTTTCGTTTTTGTTTTCGTGTTTGTTTTCGTTTTTGTTTTCGTGTTTGTTTTCGTTTTTGTTTTCGTTTTTGTTTTTGTTTTCGTTTTTGTTTTCGTTTTTGTTTTTGTTTTCCTTTTCGTTTTTGTTTGTGTTTTCGTTTTTGTTTTCGTTTTTGTTTTCGTTTTTGTTTTCGTTTTTGTTTTCGTTTTTGTTTTCGTTTTTGTTTTCGTTTTTGTTTTCGTTTTTGTTTTCGTTTTTGTTTTCGTTTTTGTTTTCGTTTTTGTTTTTGTTTTTGTTTTCGTTTTTGTTTTCGTTTTTGTTTTTGTTTTCCTTTTCGTTTTTGTTTTCGTTTTTGTTTTCGTTTTTGTTTTCGTTTTTGTTTTCGTTTTTGTTTTCGTTTTTGTTTTCGTTTTTGTTTTCGTTTTTGTTTTTGTTTTCGTTTTTGTTTTTGTTTTTGTTTTTGTTTTCGTTTTTGTTTTCGTTTTTGTTTTCGTGTTTGTTTTCGTTTTTGTTTTCGTTTTTGTTTTCGTTTTTGTTTTCGTTTTTGTTTTCGTTTTTGTTTTTGTTTTCCTTTTCGTTTTTGTTTGTGTTTTTGTTTTTGTCCTTGTTTCTGTCCTTGTCTTTGTCTTAATTGGTTTTTGTTTGTACGAGACTAAGTCCAGCGGCATAATGCTCTTCGATCGCACACGACCAAGTCCAGCGGCGTGTCGCTCCTAGGGCTGTTGCGAATACTTAAAAGTCCCTACGGTCAAAATCATTGGGTTGCGACTCACCTTTACGAGTTGCTCGCTCGCTGCGCTCGCTCGGAATGTTATAGCCTTACCTAAAACCAATCCACCTTACGTTCGTTTTTCGAAAAGACCGCGATTTTCCGATAATTTACAGACGCGCGGGATCGGTTTTGAGGTTAGGCTAGTTTTATAAGAGCGAGCGAAGCGAGCGAGAAGCTACATCAATTCCCGCGCTATAGTTATATATCAAATGTTCTTTACTAACAATTCTCACCGATCGAAAGAAAGTTTCTGATTTGATAGAAGAATAACAGATATGTTTCGCTAGGTACGCGATTCGTGCTGATCGATGTATCTCGATGATGTTGTTGTTTTCGTTTTCGTTTTTGTTTTCGTTTTTGTTTTTGTTTTCGTTTTTGTTTTCGTTTTTGTTTTTGTTTTCCTTTTCGTTTTTGTTTGTGTTTTTGTTTTCGTTTTTGTTTTCGTTTTTGTTTTCGTTTTTGTTTTCGTTTTTGTTTTCGTTTTTGTTTTCGTGTTTGTTTTCGTTTTTGTTTTCGTTTTTGTTTTCGTTTTTGTTTTCGTTTTTGTTTTCGTTTTTGTTTTCGTTTTTGTTTTCGTTTTTGTTTTCGTTTTTGTTTTCGTTTTTGATTTCGTTTTTGTTTTCGTTTTTGTTTTCGTTTTTGTTTTCGTTTTTGTTTTTGTTTTCGTTTTTGTTTTCGTTTTTGTTTTCGTTTTTGTTTTCGTTTTTGTTTTCGTTTTTGTTTTCGTTTTTGTTTTTGTTTTCGTTTTTGTTTTCGTTTTTGTTTTTGTTTTCCTTTTCGTTTTTGTTTTCGTTTTTGATTTCGTTTTTGTTTTCGTTTTTGTTTTCGTTTTTGTTTTCGTTTTTGTTTTCGTTTTTGTTTTCGTTTTTGTTTTCGTTTTTGTTTTCGTGTTTGTTTTCGTTTTTGTTTTCGTTTTTGTTTTCGTTTTTGTTTTCGTTTTTGTTTTCGTTTTTGTTTTCTTTTTTGTTTTCGTTTTTGTTTTCGTTTTTGTTTTCGTTTTTGTTTTCGTTTTTGTTTTCGTTTTTGTTTTCGTTTTTGTTTTCGTTTTTGTTTTCGTTTTTGATTTCGTTTTTGTTTTCGTTTTTGTTTTCGTTTTTGTTTTCGTTTTTGTTTTTGTTTTCGTTTTTGTTTTCGTTTTTGTTTTCGTTTTTGTTTTCGTTTTTGTTTTCGTGTTTAGTTTTCGTTTTTGTTTTCGTTTTCGTTTTTGTTTTCGTTTTTGTTTTTGTTTTCCTTTTCGTTTTTTTTTTCGATTTTGTTTTCGTTTTTGTTTTCGTTTTTGTTTTTGTTTTCGTTTTTGTTTTTGTTTTCCTTTTCGTTTTTTTTTTTGATTTTGTTTTCGTTTTTGTTTTCGTTTTTGTTTTCGTTTTTGTTTTCGTTTTCGATTTCGTTTTTGTTTTCGTTTTTGTTTTCGTTTTTGTTTTCGTTTTTGTTTTCGTTTTTGTTTTCGTTTTTGTTTTCGCTTTTGTTTTCGTGTTTGTTTTTGTTTTCGTTTTTGTTTTCGTTTTTGTTTTCGTTTTTGTTTTCGTTTTTGTTTTTGTTTTTGTTTTCGTTTTTGTTTTCGTTTTTGTTTTTGTTTTCGTTTTTGTTTTTGTTTTTGTTTTTGTTTTCGTTTTTGTTTTCGTTTTTGTTTTCGTGTTTGTTTTCGTTTTTGTTTTCGTTTTTGTTTTCGTTTTTGTTTTCGTTTTTGTTTTCGTTTTTGTTTTCGTTTTTGTTTTTGTTTTCCTTTTCGTTTTTGTTTGTGTTTTTGTTTTTGTCCTTGTTTCTGTCCTTGTCTTTGTCTTAATTGGTTTTTGTTTGTACGAGACTAAGTCCAGCGGCATAATGCTCTTCGATCGCACACGACCAAGTCCAGCGGCGTGTCGCTCCTAGGGCTGTTGCGAATACTTAAAAGTCCCTACGGTCAAAATCATTGGGTTGCGACTCACCTTTACGAGTTGCTCGCTCGCTGCGCTCGCTCGGAATGTTATAGCCTTACCTAAAACCAATCCACCTTGCGTTCGTTTTTCGAAAAGACCGCGATTTTCCGATAATTTACAGACGCGCGGGATCGGTTTTGAGGTTAGGCTAGTTTTATAAGAGCGAGCGAAGCGAGCGAGAAGCTACATCAATTCCCGCGCTATAGTTATATATCAAATGTTCTTTACTAACAATTCTCACCGATCGAAAGAAAGTTTCTGATTTGATAGAAGAATAACAGATATGTTTCGCTAGGTACGCGATTCGTGCTGATCGATGTATCTCGATGATGTTTTTGTTTTCGTTTTTGTTTTCGTTTTTGTTTTCGTTTTTGTTTTCGTTTTTGTTTTCGTTTTTGTTTTCTTTTTTGTTTTCGTTTTTGTTTTCGTTTTTGTTTTCTTTTTTGTTTTCGTGTTTGTTTTCGTTTTTGTCTTCGTTTTCGTTTTCGTTTTCGTTTTCGTTTTCGTTTTCGTTTTCGTTTTTGTTTTCGTTTTTGTTTTCGTTTTTGTTTTCGTTTTTGTTTTCGTTTTTGTTTTCGTTTTTGTTTTCGTTTTTGTTTTTGTTTTCGTTTTTGTTTTCGTTTTTGTTTTCGTTTTTGTTTTCGTTTTTGTTTTCGTTTTTGTTTTCGTTTTTGTTTTTGTTTTCGTTTTTGTTTTCGTTTTTGTTTTCGTTTTTGTTTTCGTTTTTGTTTTCGTGTTTGTTTTCGTTTTTGTTTTCGTTTTCGTTTTCGTTTTTGTTTTCTTTTTTGTTTTCGTTTTTGTTTTCGTTTTTGTTTTCGTTTTTGTTTTCGTTTTTGTTTTCGTTTTTCTTTTCGTTTTTGTTTTCGTTTTTGTTTTCGTTTTTGTTTTCGTTTTTGTTTTCGTTTTTGATTTCGTTTTTGTTTTCGTTTTTGTTTTCGTTTTTGTTTTCGTGTTTGTTTTCGTTTTTGTTTTCGTTTTTGTTTTCGTTTTTGTTTTCGTTTTTGTTTTCGTTTTTGTTTTCGTTTTTGTTTTCGTTTTTGTTTTCGTTTTTGTTTTCGTTTTTGTTTTCGTTTTTGTTTTCGTTTTTGTTTTCGTTTTTGTTTTCGTTTTCGTTTTTGTTTTTGTTTTCCTTTTCGTTTTTGTTTGTGTTTTTGTTTTTGTTTTCCTTTTCGTTTTTGTTTGTGTTTTTGTTTTCGTGTTTGTTTTCGTTTTTGTTTTCGTTTTTGTTTTCGTTTTTGTTTTCGTTTTTGTTTTCGTTTTTGTTTTCGTTTTTGTTTTTGTTTTTGTTTTCGTTTTTGTTTTCGTTTTTGTTTTCGTTTTTGTTTTCGTTTTTGTTTTCGTTTTTGTTTTCGTTTTTGTTTTTGTTTTCGTTTTTGTTTTCGTTTTTGTTTTTGTTTTCCTTTTCGTTTTTGTTTGTGTTTTTGTTTTCGTTTTTGTTTTCGTTTTTGTTTTTGTTTTTGTTTTCGTTTTTGTTTTCGTTTTTGTTTTCGTTTTTGTTTTCGTTTTTGTTTTCGTTTTTGTTTTCGTCTTTGTTTTCGTTTTTGTTTTCGTTTTTGTTTTCGTTTTTGTTTTTGTTTTCGTTTTTGTTTTCGTTTTTGTTTTCGTTTTTGTTTTCGTTTTTGTTTTCGTTTTTGTTTTCGTTTTTGTTTTTGTTTTCGTTTTTGTTTTCGTTTTTGTTTTTGTTTTCCTTTTCGTTTTTGTTTGTGTTTTTGTTTTCGTTTTTGTTTTCGTTTTTGTTTTCGTTTTTGTTTTCGTTTTTGTTTTCGTTTTTGTTTTCGTTTTTGTTTTCGTTTTTGTTTTCGTTTTTGTTTTCGTTTTCGTTTTCGTTTTCGTTTTTGTTTTTGTTTTCCTTTTCGTTTTTGTTTGTGTTTTTGTTTTTGTTTTCCTTTTCGTTTTTGTTTGTGTTTTTGTTTTCGTTTTTGTTTTCGTTTTTGTTTTCGTTTTTGTTTTCGTTTTTGTTTTCGTTTTTGTTTTCGTGTTTGTTTTCGTTTTTGTTTTCGTTTTTGTTTTTGTTTTCGTTTTTGTTTTCGTTTTTGTTTTCGTTTTTGTTTTCGTTTTTGTTTTCTTTTTTGTTTTCGTTTTTGTTTTCGTTTTTGTTTTCGTTTTTGTTTTCGTTTTTGTTTTCGTTTTTGTTTTCGTTTTTGTTTTCGTTTTTGTTTTCGTTTTTGTTTTCGTTTTTGATTTCGTTTTTGTTTTCGTTTTTGTTTTCGTTTTTGTTTTCGTTTTTGTTTTCGTTTTTGTTTTCGTTTTTGTTTTCGTTTTTGTTTTCGTTTTTGTTTTCGTTTTTGTTTTCGTGTTTGTTTTCGTTTTTGTTTTCGTTTTCGTTTTCGTTTTCGTTTTCGTTTTCGTTTTTGTTTTCGTTTTTGTTTTCGTTTTTGTTTTCGTTTTTGTTTTCGTTTTCGTTTTCGTTTTTGTTTTCTTTTTTGTTTTCGTTTTTGTTTTCGTTTTTGTTTTCGTTTTTGTTTTCGTTTTTGTTTTCGCTTTTGTTTTCGTTTTTGTTTTCGTTTTTGTTTTCGTTTTTGTTTTCGTTTTTGTTTTCGTTTTTGTTTTCGTTTTTGTTTTTGTTTTTGTTTTCGTTTTTGTTTTCGTTTTTGTTTTCGTGTTTGTTTTCGTTTTTGTTTTCGTTTTTGTTTTCGTTTTTGTTTTCGTTTTTGTTTTCGTTTTTGTTTTTGTTTTCGTTTTTGTTTTCGTTTTTGTTTTCGTTTTTGTTTTCGTTTTTGTTTTCGTTTTTGTTTTCGTTTTTGTTTTTGTTTTCGTTTTTGTTTTCGTTTTTGTTTTTGTTTTCCTTTTCGTTTTTGTTTGTGTTTTTGTTTTCGTTTTTGTTTTCGTTTTTGTTTTCGTTTTTGTTTTCGTTTTTGTTTTCGTTTTTGTTTTCGTTTTTGTTTTCGTGTTTGTTTTCGTTTTTGTTTTCGTTTTTGTTTTCGTTTTTGTTTTCGTTTTTGTTTTCGTTTTTGTTTTCGTTTTTGTTTTCGTTTTTGTTTTTGTTTTTGTTTTTGTTTTCGTTTTTGTTTTCGTTTTTGTTTTCGTTTTTGTTTTCGTTTTTGTTTTCGTTTTTGTTTTCGTTTTTGTTTTCGTTTTTGTTTTTGTTTTCGTTTTTGTTTTCGTTTTTGTTTTTGTTTTCCTTTTCGTTTTTGTTTGTGTTTTTGTTTTCGTTTTTGTTTTCGTTTTTGTTTTTGTTTTTGTTTTCGTTTTTGTTTTCGTTTTTGTTTTCGTTTTTGTTTTCGTTTTTGTTTTCGTTTTTGTTTTCGTTTTTGTTTTCGTTTTTGTTTTCGTTTTTGTTTTCGTTTTTGTTTTTGTTTTCGTTTTTGTTTTCGTTTTTGTTTTCGTTTTTGTTTTCGTTTTTGATTTCGTTTTTGTTTTCGTTTTTGTTTTCGTTTTTGTTTTCGTTTTTGTTTTTGTTTTCGTTTTTGTTTTCGTTTTTGTTTTCGTTTTTGTTTTCGTTTTTGTTTTCGTGTTTAGTTTTCGCTTTTGTTTTCGTTTTTGTTTTCGTTTTTGTTTTCGTTTTTGTTTTCGTTTTTGTTTTCGTGTTTGTTTTCGTTTTTGTTTTCGTTTTTGTTTTCGTTTTTGTTTTTGTTTTTGTTTTCGTTTTTGTTTTCGTTTTTGTTTTCGTTTTTGTTTTCGTTTTTGTTTTCGTTTTTGTTTTCTTTTTTGTTTTCGTTTTTGTTTTCGTTTTTGTTTTCGTTTTTGTTTTCGTTTTTGTTTTCGTTTTTGTTTTCGTTTTTGTTTTCGTGTTTGTTTTCGTTTTTGTTTTTGTTTTCGTTTTTGTTTTCGTTTTTGTTTTCGTTTTTGTTTTCGTTTTTGTTTTCGTGTTTGTTTTCGTTTTTGTTTTCGTTTTCGTTTTCGTTTTTGTTTTCTTTTTTGTTTTCGTTTTTGTTTTCGTTTTTGTTTTCGTTTTTGTTTTCGTTTTTGTTTTCGTTTTTGTTTTCGTTTTTGTTTTCGTTTTTGTTTTCGTTTTTGATTTCGTTTTTGTTTTCGTTTTTGTTTTTGTTTTTGTTTTCGTTTTTGTTTTCGTTTTTGTTTTCGTTTTTGTTTTCGTTTTTGATTTCGTTTTTGTTTTCGTTTTTGTTTTTGTTTTTGTTTTCGTTTTTGTTTTCGTTTTTGTTTTCGTTTTTGTTTTCGTGTTTGTTTTCGTTTTTGTTTTCGTTTTTGTTTTCGTTTTTGTTTTCGTTTTTGTTTTCGTTTTTGTTTTCCTTTTCGTTTTTGTTTGTGTTTTTGTTTTTGTCCTTGTTTCTGTCCTTGTCTTTGTCTTAATTGGTTTTTGTTTGTACGAGACTAAGTCCAGCGGCATAATGCTCTTCGATCGCACACGACCAAGTCCAGCGGCGTGTCGCTCCTAGGGCTGTTGCGAATACTTAAAAGTCCCTACGGTCAAAATCATTGGGTTGCGACTCACCTTTACGAGTTGCTCGCTCGCTGCGCTCGCTCGGAATGTTATAGCCTTACCTAAAACCAATCCACCTTGCGTTCGTTTTTCGAAAAGACCGCGATTTTCCGATAATTTACAGACGCGCGGGATCGGTTTTGAGGTTAGGCTAGTTTTATAAGAGCGAGCGAAGCGAGCGAGAAGATACATCAATTCCCGCGCTATAGTTATATATCAAATGTTCTTTACTAACAATTCTCACCGATCGAAAGAAAGTTTCTGATTTGATAGAAGAATAACAGATATGTTTCGCTAGGTACGCGATTCGTGCTGATCGATGTATCTCGATGATGTTTTTGTTTTCGTTTTTGTTTTCGTTTTTGTTTTCGTTTTTGTTTTCGTTTTTGTTTTCGTTTTTGTTTTTGTTTTCGTTTTTGTTTTCGTTTTTGTTTTTGTTTTCCTTTTCGTTTTTGTTTGTGTTTTTGTTTTTGTCCTTGTTTCTGTCCTTGTCTTTGTCTTAATTGGTTTTTGTTTGTACGAGACTAAGTCCAGCGGCATAATGCTCTTCGATCGCACACGACCAAGTCCAGCGGCGTGTCGCTCCTAGGGCTGTTGCGAATACTTAAAAGTCCCTACGGTCAAAATCATTGGGTTGCGACTCACCTTTACGAGTTGCTCGCTCGCTGCGCTCGCTCGGAATGTTATAGCCTTACCTAAAACCAATCCACCTTGCGTTCGTTTTTCGAAAAGACCGCGATTTTCCGATAATTTACAGACGCGCGGGATCGGTTTTGAGGTTAGGCTAGTTTTATAAGAGCGAGCGAAGCGAGCGAGAAGCTACATCAATTCCCGCGCTATAGTTATATATCAAATGTTCTTTACTAACAATTCTCACCGATCGAAAGAAAGTTTCTGATTTGATAGAAGAATAACAGATATGTTTCGCTAGGTACGCGATTCGTGCTGATCGATGTATCTCGATGATGTTTTTGTTTTCGTTTTTGTTTTCGTTTTTGTTTTCGTTTTTGTTTTCTTTTTCGTTTTCGTTTTTGTTTTCTTTTTTGTTTTCGTTTTCGTTTTCGTTTTCGTTTTCGTTTTCGTTTTTGTTTTCGTTTTTGTTTTCGTTTTTGTTTTCGTTTTTGTTTTCGTTTTTGTTTTCGTTTTTGTTTTCGCTTTTGTTTTCGTTTTTGTTTTCGTTTTTGTTTTCGTTTTTGTTTTCGTTTTTGTTTTCGTTTTTGTTTTCGTTTTTGTTTTCGTTTTTGTTTTCGTTTTTGTTTTCGTGTTTGTTTTCGTTTTTGTTTTCGTTTTTGTTTTCGTTTTTGTTTTCGTTTTTGTTTTTGTTTTTGTTTTTGTTTTCGTTTTTGTTTTCGTTTTTGTTTTCGTTTTTGTTTTCGTTTTTGTTTTCGTTTTCGTTTTCGTTTTTGTTTTTGTTTTCGTTTTTGTTTTCGTTTTTGTTTTTGTTTTCCTTTTCGTTTTTGTTTGTGTTTTTGTTTTCGTTTTTGTTTTTGTTTTTGTTTTCGTTTTTGTTTTCGTTTTTGTTTTCGTTTTTGTTTTCGTTTTTGTTTTCGTGTTTGTTTTCGTTTTTGTTTTCGTTTTTGTTTTCGTTTTTGTTTTCGTTTTTGTTTTCGTTTTTGTTTTCGTTTTTGTTTTCGTTTTTGTTTTTGTTTTCGTTTTTGTTTTCGTTTTTGTTTTTGTTTTCCTTTTCGTTTTTGTTTTCGTTTTTGTTTTCGTTTTTGTTTTCGTTTTTGTTTTCGTTTTTGTTTTCGTTTTTGTTTTCGTTTTTGTTTTCGTTTTCGTTTTTGTTTTCGTTTTTGTTTTCGTTTTTGTTTTCGTTTTTGTTTTCGTTTTTGTTTTCGTTTTTGTTTTCGTTTTTGTTTTCGTTTTTGTTTTTGTTTTCGTTTTTGTTTTCGTTTTTGTTTTTGTTTTCCTTTTCGTTTTTGTTTGTGTTTTTGTTTTCGTTTTTGTTTTCGTTTTTGTTTTCGTTTTTGTTTTCGTTTTTGTTTTCGTTTTTGTTTTCGTTTTTGTTTTCGTTTTTGTTTTCGTTTTTGTTTTCGTTTTTGTTTTCGTTTTTGTTCTCGTTTTTGTTTTCGTTTTTGTTTTCGTTTTTGTTTTCGTTTTTGTTTTTGTTTTCGTTTTTGTTTTCGTTTTTGTTTTTGTTTTCGTTTTCGTTTTTGTTTTCGTGTTTGTTTTCGTTTTTGTTTTCGTTTTTGTTTTCGTTTTTGTTTTCGTTTTTGTTTTCGTTTTTGTTTTCGTTTTTGTTATCGTTTTTGATTTCGTTTTTGTTTTCGTTTTTGTTTTCGTTTTTGTTTTCGTTTTTGTTTTCGTTTTTGTTTTCGTTTTTGTTTTCGTTTTTGTTTTCGTCTTTGTTTTCGTTTTTGTTTTCGTGTTTGTTTTCGTTTTTGTTTTCTTTTTTGTTTTCGTTTTTGTTTTTGTTTTTGTTTTCGTTTTTGTTTTCGTTTTTGTTTTCGTTTTTGTTTTCGTTTTTGTTTTCGTGTTTGTTTTCGTTTTTGTTTTCGTTTTTGTTTTCGTTTTTGTTTTTGTTTTCGTTTTTGTTTTCGTTTTTGTTTTTGTTTTCCTTTTCGTTTTTGTTTGTGTTTTTGTTTTTGTCCTTGTTTCTGTCCTTGTCTTTGTCTTAATTGGTTTTTGTTTGTACGAGACTAAGTCCAGCGGCATAATGCTCTTCGATCGCACACGACCAAGTCCAGCGGCGTGTCGCTCCTAGGGCTGTTGCGAATACTTAAAAGTCCCTACGGTCAAAATCATTGGGTTGCGACTCACCTTTACGAGTTGCTCGCTCGCTGCGCTCGCTCGGAATGTTATAGCCTTACCTAAAACCAATCCACCTTGCGTTCGTTTTTCGAAAAGACCGCGATTTTCCGATAATTTACAGACGCGCGGGATCGGTTTTGAGGTTAGGCTAGTTTTATAAGAGCGAGCGAAGCGAGCGAGAAGCTACATCAATTCCCGCGCTATAGTTATATATCAAATGTTCTTTACTAACAATTCTCACCGATCGAAAGAAAGTTTCTGATTTGATAGAAGAATAACAGATATGTTTCGCTAGGTACGCGATTCGTGCTGATCGATGTATCTCGATGATGTTTTTGTTTTCGTTTTTGTTTTCGTTTTTGTTTTCGTTTTTGTTTTCGTTTTTGTTTTCGTTTTTGTTTTCGTTTTTGTTTTCGTTTTTGTTTTCGTTTTTGTTTTCGTTTTTGTTTTCGTTTTTGTTTTCGTTTTTGTTTTCGTGTTTGTTTTCGTTTTTGTTTTCGTTTTCGTTTTCGTTTTTGTTTTCTTTTTTGTTTTCGTTTTTGTTTTCGTTTTTGTTTTCGTTTTTGTTTTCGTTTTTGTTTTCGTTTTTGTTTTCGTTTTTGTTTTCGTTTTTGTTTTCGTTTTTGTTTTCTTTTTTGTTTTCGTTTTTGTTTTCGTTTTTGTTTTCGTTTTTGTTTTTGTTTTTGTTTTCGTTTTTGTTTTCGTTTTTGTTTTCGTTTTTGTTTTCGTTTTTGTTTTCGTGTTTGTTTTCGTTTTTGTTTTCGTTTTTGTTTTCGTTTTTGTTTTCGTTTTTGTTTTCGTTTTTGTTTTCGTTTTTGTTTTTGTTTTCGTTTTTGTTTTCGTTTTTGTTTTTGTTTTCCTTTTCGTTTTTGTTTGTGTTTTTGTTTTCGTTTTTGTTTTCGTTTTTGTTTTCGTTTTTGTTTTCGTTTTTGTTTTCGTTTTTGTTTTCGTTTTTGTTATCGTTTTTGATTTCGTTTTTGTTTTCGTTTTTGTTTTCGTTTTTGTTTTCGTTTTTGTTTTCGTTTTTGTTTTCGTTTTTGTTTTCGTTTTTGTTTTCGTTTTTGTTTTCGCTTTTGTTTTCGTTTTTGTTTTCGTTTTTGTTTTCGTTTTTGTTTTCGTTTTTGTTTTCGTTTTTGTTTTCGTTTTTGTTTTCGTTTTTGTTTTCGTTTTTGTTTTCGTGTTTGTTTTCGTTTTTGTTTTCGTTTTTGTTTTCGTTTTTGTTTTCGTTTTTGTTTTCGTTTTTGTTTTTGTTTTCGTTTTTGTTTTCGTTTTTGTTTTCGTTTTTGTTTTCGTTTTTGTTTTCGTTTTCGTTTTCGTTTTTGTTTTTGTTTTCGTTTTTGTTTTCGTTTTTGTTTTTGTTTTCCTTTTCGTTTTTGTTTGTGTTTTTGTTTTCGTTTTTGTTTTCGTTTTTGTTTTCGTTTTTGTTTTCGTTTTTGTTTTCGTTTTTGTTTTCGTTTTTGTTTTCGTGTTTGTTTTCGTTTTTGTTTTCGTTTTTGTTTTCGTTTTTGTTTTCGTTTTTGTTTTCGTTTTTGTTTTCGTTTTTGTTTTCGTTTTTGTTTTTGTTTTCGTTTTTGTTTTCGTTTTTGTTTTTGTTTTCCTTTTCGTTTTTGTTTTCGTTTTTGTTTTCGTTTTTGTTTTCGTTTTTGTTTTCGTTTTTGTTTTCGTTTTTGTTTTCGTTTTTGTTTTCGTTTTCGTTTTTGTTTTCGTTTTTGTTTTTGTTTTTGTTTTCGTTTTTGTTTTCGTTTTTGTTTTCGTTTTTGTTTTCGTTTTTGTTTTCGTTTTTGTTTTTGTTTTCGTTTTTGTTTTCGTTTTTGTTTTTGTTTTCCTTTTCGTTTTTGTTTGTGTTTTTGTTTTCGTTTTTGTTTTCGTTTTTGTTTTCGTTTTTGTTTTCGTTTTTGTTTTCGTTTTTGTTTTCGTTTTTGTTTTCGTTTTTGTTTTCGTTTTTGTTTTCGTTTTTGTTTTCGTTTTTGTTCTCGTTTTTGTTTTCGTTTTTGTTTTCGTTTTTGTTTTCGTTTTTGTTTTTGTTTTCGTTTTTGTTTTCGTTTTTGTTTTTGTTTTCCTTTTCGTTTTTGTTTTCGTTTTTGTTTTCGTTTTTGTTTTCGTTTTTGTTTTCGTTTTTGTTTTCGTTTTTGTTTTCGTTTTTGTTTTCGTTTTTGTTATCGTTTTTGATTTCGTTTTTGTTTTCGTGTTTGTTTTCGTTTTTGTTTTCGTTTTTGTTTTCGTTTTTGTTTTCGTTTTTGTTTTCGTTTTTGTTTTCGTCTTTGTTTTCGTTTTTGTTTTCGTGTTTGTTTTCGTTTTTGTTTTCGTTTTTGTTTTCGTTTTTGTTTTTGTTTTTGTTTTCGTTTTTGTTTTCGTTTTTGTTTTCGTTTTTGTTTTCGTTTTTGTTTTCGTGTTTGTTTTCGTTTTTGTTTTCGTTTTTGTTTTCGTTTTTGTTTTTGTTTTCGTTTTTGTTTTCGTTTTTGTTTTTGTTTTCCTTTTCGTTTTTGTTTGTGTTTTTGTTTTTGTCCTTGTTTCTGTCCTTGTCTTTGTCTTAATTGGTTTTTGTTTGTACGAGACTAAGTCCAGCGGCATAATGCTCTTCGATCGCACACGACCAAGTCCAGCGGCGTGTCGCTCCTAGGGCTGTTGCGAATACTTAAAAGTCCCTACGGTCAAAATCATTGGGTTGCGACTCACCTTTACGAGTTGCTCGCTCGCTGCGCTCGCTCGGAATGTTATAGCCTTACCTAAAACCAATCCACCTTGCGTTCGTTTTTCGAAAAGACCGCGATTTTCCGATAATTTACAGACGCGCGGGATCGGTTTTGAGGTTAGGCTAGTTTTATAAGAGCGAGCGAAGCGAGCGAGAAGCTACATCAATTCCCGCGCTATAGTTATATATCAAATGTTCTTTACTAACAATTCTCACCGATCGAAAGAAAGTTTCTGATTTGATAGAAGAATAACAGATATGTTTCGCTAGGTACGCGATTCGTGCTGATCGATGTATCTCGATGATGTTTTTGTTTTCGTTTTTGTTTTCGTTTTTGTTTTCGTTTTTGTTTTCGTTTTTGTTTTCGTTTTTGTTTTCGTTTTTGTTTTCGTTTTTGTTTTCGTTTTTGTTTTCGTTTTTGTTTTCGTTTTTGTTTTCGTTTTTGTTTTCGTGTTTGTTTTCGTTTTTGTTTTCGTTTTCGTTTTCGTTTTTGTTTTCTTTTTTGTTTTCGTTTTTGTTTTCGTTTTTGTTTTCGTTTTTGTTTTCGTTTTTGTTTTCGTTTTTGTTTTCGTTTTTGTTTTCGTTTTTGTTTTCGTTTTTGTTTTCTTTTTTGTTTTCGTTTTTGTTTTCGTTTTTGTTTTCGTTTTTGTTTTTGTTTTTGTTTTCGTTTTTGTTTTCGTTTTTGTTTTCGTTTTTGTTTTCGTTTTTGTTTTCGTGTTTGTTTTCGTTTTTGTTTTCGTTTTTGTTTTCGTTTTTGTTTTCGTTTTTGTTTTTGTTTTTGTTTTCGTTTTTGTTTTTGTTTTCGTTTTTGTTTTCGTTTTTGTTTTTGTTTTCCTTTTCGTTTTTGTTTGTGTTTTTGTTTTCGTTTTTGTTTTCGTTTTTGTTTTCGTTTTTGTTTTCGTTTTTGTTTTCGTTTTTGTTTTCGTTTTTGTTTTCGTGTTTGTTTTCGTTTTTGTTTTCGTTTTTGTTTTCGTTTTTGTTTTCGTTTTTGTTTTCGTTTTTGTTTTCGTTTTTGTTTTCGTTTTTGTTTTTGTTTTTGTTTTCGATTTGTTTTCGTTTTTGTTTTTGTTTTCGTTTTTGTTTTCGTTTTTGTTTTCGTTTTTGTTTTCGTTTTTGTTTTTGTTTTCGTTTTTGTTTTCGTTTTTGTTTTTGTTTTCCTTTTCGTTTTTGTTTTCGTTTTTGTTTTCGTTTTTGTTTTCGTTTTTGTTTTCGTTTTTGTTTTCGTTTTTGTTTTCGTTTTTGTTTTCGTTTTCGTTTTTGTTTTCGTTTTTGTTTTCGTTTTTGTTTTCGTTTTTGTTTTCGTTTTTGTTTTCGTTTTTGTTTTCGTTTTTGTTTTTGTTTTCGTTTTTGTTTTCGTTTTTGTTTTTGTTTTCCTTTTCGTTTTTGTTTGTGTTTTTGTTTTCGTTTTTGTTTTCGTTTTTGTTTTCGTTTTTGTTTTCGTTTTTGTTTTCGTTTTTGTTTTCGTTTTTGTTTTCGTTTTTGTTTTCGTTTTTGTTTTCGTTTTTGTTTTCGTTTTTGTTTTCGTTTTTGTTTTCGTTTTTGTTTTCGTTTTTGTTTTCGTTTTCGTTTTTGTTTTCGTTTTTGTTTTCGTTTTTGTTTTCGTGTTTGTTTTCGTTTTTGTTTTCGTTTTTGTTTTCGTTTTTGTTTTCGTTTTTGTTTTCGTTTTTGTTTTCGTTTTTGTTTTCGTTTTTGTTTTTGTTTTTGTTTTCGTTTTTGTTTTCGTTTTTGTTTTCGTTTTTGTTTTCGTTTTTGTTTTCGTGTTTGTTTTCGTTTTTGTTTTCGTTTTTGTTTTCGTTTTTGTTTTTGTTTTCGTTTTTGTTTTCGTTTTTGTTTTCGTTTTTGTTTTCGTTTTTGTTTTCGTTTTTGTTTTCGTTTTTGTTTTTGTTTTCGTTTTTGTTTTCGTTTTTGTTTTTGTTTTCCTTTTCGTTTTTGTTTGTGTTTTTGTTTTCGTTTTTGTTTTCGTTTTTGTTTTCGTTTTTGTTTTCGTTTTTGTTTTCGTTTTTGTTTTCGTTTTTGTTTTCGTTTTTGATTTCGTTTTTGTTTTCGTTTTTGTTTTCGTTTTTGTTTTCGTTTTTGTTTTCGTTTTTGTTTTCGTTTTTGTTTTAGTTTTTGTTTTCGTGTTTGTTTTCGTTTTTGTTTTCGTTTTTGTTTTCGTTTTTGTTTTTGTTTTCGTTTTTGTTTTTGTTTTTGTCCTTGTTTCTGTCCTTGTCTTTGTCTTAATTGGTTTTTGTTTGTACGAGACTAAGTCCAGCGGCATAATGCTCTTCGATCCCACACGACCAAGTCCAGCGGCGTGTCGCTCCTAGGGCTGTTGCGAATACTTAAAAGTCCCTACGGTCAAAATCATTGGGTTGCGACTCACATTTACGAGTTGCTCGCTCGCTGCGCTCGCTCGGAATGTTATAGCCTTACCTAAAACCAATCCACCTTGCGTTCGTTTTTCGAAAAGACCGCGATTTTCCGATAATTTACAGACGCGCGGGATCGGTTTTGAGGTTAGGCTAGTTTTATAAGAGCGAGCGAAGCGAGCGAGAAGCTACATCAATTCCCGCGCTATAGTTATATATCAAATGTTCTTTACTAACAATTCTCACCGATCGAAAGAAAGTTTCTGATTTGATAGAAGAATAACAGATATGTTTCGCTAGGTACGCGATTCGTGCTGATCGATGTATCTCGATGATGTTTTTGTTTTCGTTTTTGTTTTCGTTTTTGTTTTCGTTTTTGTTTTCGTTTTTGTTTTCGTTTTTGTTTTCGTTTTTGTTTTCGTTTTTGTTTTCGTTTTTGTTTTCGTTTTTGTTTTCGTTTTTGTTTTCGTTTTTGTTTTCGTGTTTGTTTTCGTTTTTGTTTTCGTTTTCGTTTTCGTTTTTGTTTTCTTTTTTGTTTTCGTTTTTGTTTTCGTTTTTGTTTTCGTTTTTGTTTTCGTTTTTGTTTTCGTTTTTGTTTTCGTTTTTGTTTTCGTTTTTGTTTTCGTTTTTGTTTTCTTTTTTGTTTTCGTTTTTGTTTTCGTTTTTGTTTTCGTTTTTGTTTTTGTTTTTGTTTTCGTTTTTGTTTTCGTTTTTGTTTTCGTTTTTGTTTTCGTTTTTGTTTTCGTGTTTGTTTTCGTTTTTGTTTTCGTTTTTGTTTTCGTTTTTGTTTTCGTTTTTGTTTTCGTTTTTGTTTTCGTTTTTGTTTTCGTTTTTGTTTTTGTTTTCGTTTTTGTTTTCGTTTTTGTTTTTGTTTTCCTTTTCGTTTTTGTTTGTGTTTTTGTTTTCGTTTTTGTTTTCGTTTTTGTTTTCGTTTTTGTTTTCGTTTTTGTTTTCGTTTTTGTTTTCGTGTTTGTTTTCGTTTTTGTTTTCGTTTTTGTTTTCGTTTTTGTTTTCGTTTTTGTTTTCGTTTTTGTTTTCGTTTTTGTTTTCGTTTTTGTTTTCGTTTTTGTTTTCGTTTTTGTTTTTGTTTTTGTTTTCGATTTGTTTTCGTTTTTGTTTTTGTTTTCGTTTTTGTTTTCGTTTTTGTTTTCGTTTTTGTTTTCGTTTTTGTTTTTGTTTTCGTTTTTGTTTTCGTTTTTGTTTTTGTTTTCCTTTTCGTTTTTGTTTTCGTTTTTGTTTTCGTTTTTGTTTTCGTTTTTGTTTTCGTTTTTGTTTTCGTTTTTGTTTTCGTTTTTGTTTTCGTTTTCGTTTTTGTTTTCGTTTTTGTTTTCGTTTTTGTTTTCGTTTTTGTTTTCGTTTTTGTTTTCGTTTTTGTTTTCGTTTTTGTTTTTGTTTTCGTTTTTGTTTTCGTTTTTGTTTTTGTTTTCCTTTTCGTTTTTGTTTGTGTTTTTGTTTTCGTTTTTGTTTTCGTTTTTGTTTTCGTTTTTGTTTTCGTTTTTGTTTTCGTTTTTGTTTTCGTTTTTGTTTTCGTTTTTGTTTTCGTTTTTGTTTTCGTTTTTGTTTTCGTTTTTGTTATCGTTTTGGTTTTCGTTTTTGTTTTCGTTTTTGTTTTCGTTTTTGTTTTTGTTTTCGTTTTTGTTTTCGTTTTTGTTTTCGTTTTTGTTTTCGTTTTTGTTTTCGTTTTTGATTTCGTTTTTGTTTTTGTTTTTGTTTTCGTTTTTGTTTTGTTTTTGTTTTCGTTTTTGTTTTCGTTTTTGTTTTCGTTTTTGTTTTCGTGTTTGTTTTCGTTTTTGTTTTCGTTTTTGTTTTCGTTTTTGTTTTCGTTTTTGTTTTCGTTTTTGTTTTCGTTTTTGTTTTCGTTTTTGTTTTCGTTTTTGTTTTCGTTTTTGTTTTTGTTTTTGTTTTTGTTTTCGTTTTTGTTTTCGTTTTTGTTTTCGTTTTTGTTTTCGTTTTTGTTTTCGTTTTTGTTTTCGTTTTTGTTTTCGTTTTTGTTTTCGTTTTTGTTTTCGTTTTTGTTATCGTTTTTGATTTCGTTTTTGTTTTCGTTTTTGTTTTCGTTTTTGTTTTCGTTTTTGTTTTCGTTTTTGTTTTCGTTTTTGTTTTCGTTTTTGTTTTCGTTTTTGTTTTCGTCTTTGTTTTCGTTTTTGTTTTCGTTTTTGTTTTCGTTTTTGTTTTCGTTTTTGTTTTTGTTTTTGTTTTCGTTTTTGTTTTCGTTTTTGTTTTCGTTTTTGTTTTCGTTTTTGTTTTCGTGTTTGTTTTCGTTTTTGTTTTCGTTTTTGTTTTCGTTTTTGTTTTCGTTTTTGTTTTCGTTTTTGTTTTCGTTTTTGTTTTCGTTTTTGTTTTTGTTTTTGTTTTCGTTTTTGTTTTCGTTTTTGTTTTCGTTTTTGTTTTCGTGTTTGTTTTCGTTTTTGTTTTCGTTTTTGTTTTCGTTTTTGTTTTTGTTTTCGTTTTTGTTTTCGTTTTTGTTTTCGTTTTTGTTTTCGTTTTTGTTTTCGTTTTTGTTTTCGTTTTTGTTTTTGTTTTCGTTTTTGTTTTCGTTTTTGTTTTTGTTTTCCTTTTCGTTTTTGTTTGTGTTTTTGTTTTCGTTTTTGTTTTCGTTTTTGTTTTCGTTTTTGTTTTCGTTTTTGTTTTCGTTTTTGTTTTCGTTTTTGTTTTCGTTTTTGTTTTCGTTTTTGATTTCGTTTTTGTTTTCGTTTTTGTTTTCGTTTTTGTTTTCGTTTTTGTTTTCGTTTTTGTTTTCGTTTTTGTTTTAGTTTTTGTTTTCGTGTTTGTTTTCGTTTTTGTTTTCGTTTTTGTTTTCGTTTTTGTTTTTGTTTTCGTTTTTGTTTTTGTTTTTGTCCTTGTTTCTGTCCTTGTCTTTGTCTTAATTGGTTTTTGTTTGTACGAGACTAAGTCCAGCGGCATAATGCTCTTCGATCGCACACGACCAAGTCCAGCGGCGTGTCGCTCCTACGGCTGTTGCGAATACTTAAAAGTCCCTACGGTCAAAATCATTGGGTTGCGACTCACCTTTACGAGTTGCTCGCTCGCTGCGCTCGCTCGGAATGTTATAGCCTTACCTAAAACCAATCCACCTTGCGTTCGTTTTTCGAAAAGACCGCGATTTTCCGATAATTTACAGACGCGCGGGATCGGTTTTGAGGTTAGGCTAGTTTTATAAGAGCGAGCGAAGCGAGCGAGAAGCTACATCAATTCCCGCACTATAGTTATATATCAAATGTTCTTTACTAACAATTCTCACCGATCGAAAGAAAGTTTCTGATTTGATAGAAGAATAACAGATATGTTTCGCTAGGTACGCGATTCGTGCTGATCGATGTATCTCGATGATGTTGTTGTTTTCGTTTTTGTTTTCGTTTTTGTTTTCGTTTTTGTTTTCGTTTTTGTTTTCGTGTTTGTTTTCGTTTTTGTTTTCGTTTTCGTTTTCGTTTTTGTTTTCTTTTTTGTTTTCGTTTTTGTTTTCGTTTTTGTTTTCGTTTTTGTTTTCGTTTTTGTTTTCGTTTTTGTTTTCGTTTTTGTTTTCGTTTTTGTTTTCGTTTTTGTTTTCGTTTTTGTTTTCGTTTTTGTTTTCGTTTTTGTTTTCGTTTTTGTTTTTGTTTTCGTTTTTGTTTTCGTTTTTGTTTTCGTTTTTGTTTTCGTTTTTGTTTTCGTTTTTGTTTTTGTTTTCGTTTTTGTTTTCGTTTTTGTTTTTGTTTTCCTTTTCGTTTTTGTTTGTGTTTTTGTTTTCGTTTTTGTTTTCGTTTTTGTTTTCGTTTTTGTTTTCGTTTTTGTTTTCGTTTTTGTTTTCGTTTTTGTTTTCGTGTTTGTTTTCGTTTTTGTTTTCGTTTTTGTTTTCGTTTTTGTTTTTGTTTTCGTTTTTGTTTTCGTTTTTGTTTTCGTTTTTGTTTTCGTTTTTGTTTTCTTTTTTGTTTTCGTTTTTGTTTTCGTTTTTGTTTTCGTTTTTGTTTTCGTTTTTGTTTTCGTTTTTGTTTTCGTTTTTGTTTTCGTTTTTGTTTTCGTGTTTGTTTTCGTTTTTGTTTTCGTTTTCGTTTTCGTTTTCGTTTTCGTTTTCGTTTTCGTTTTCGTTTTCGTTTTTGTTTTCGTTTTTGTTTTCGTTTTTGTTTTCGTTTTTGTTTTCGTTTTTGTTTTCGGTTTTGTTTTCGTTTTTGTTTTTGTTTTCGTTTTTGTTTTCGTTTTTGTTTTCGTTTTTGTTTTCGTTTTTGTTTTCGTTTTTGTTTTCGTTTTTGTTTTCGTTTTTGTTTTTGTTTTCGTTTTTGTTTTCGTTTTTGTTTTTGTTTTCCTTTTCGTTTTTGTTTGTGTTTTTGTTTTCGTTTTTGTTTTCGTTTTTGTTTTCGTTTTTGTTTTCGTTTTTGTTTTCGTTTTTGTTTTCGTTTTTGTTTTCGTGTTTGTTTTCGTTTTTGTTTTCGTTTTTGTTTTCGTTTTTGTTTTTGTTTTCCTTTTCGTTTTTGTTTGTGTTTTTGTTTTTGTCCTTGTTTCTGTCCTTGTCTTTGTCTTAATTGGTTTTTGTTTGTACGAGACTAAGTCCAGCGGCATAATGCTCTTCGATCGCACACGACCAAGTCCAGCGGCGTGTCGCTCCTAGGGCTGTTGCGAATACTTAAAAGTCCCTACGGTCAAAATCATTGGGTTGCGACTCACCTTTACGAGTTGCTCGCTCGCTGCGCTCGCTCGGAATGTTATAGCCTTACCTAAAACCAATCCACCTTGCGTTCGTTTTTCGAAAAGACCGCGATTTTCCGATAATTTACAGACGCGCGGGATCGGTTTTGAGGTTAGGCTAGTTTTATAAGAGCGAGCGAAGCGAGCGAGAAGCTACATCAATTCCCGCGCTATAGTTATATATCAAATGTTCTTTACTAACAATTCTCACCGATCGAAAGAAAGTTTCTGATTTGATAGAAGAATAACAGATATGTTTCGCTAGGTACGCGATTCGTGCTGATCGATGTATCTCGATGATGTTGTTGTTTTCGTTTTTGTTTTCGTTTTTGTTTTCGTTTTTGTTTTCGTTTTTGATTTCGTTTTTGTTTTCGTTTTTGTTTTCGTTTTTGTTTTCGTTTTTGTTTTCGTTTTTGTTTTCGTTTTTGTTTTCGTTTTTGTTTTCCTTTTCGTTTTTGTTTTCGTTTTTGTTTTTGTTTTCCTTTTCGTTTTTGTTTGTGTTTTTGTTTTCGTTTTTGTTTTCGTTTTTGTTTTCGTTTTTGTTTTCGTTTTTGTTTTCGTTTTTGTTTTTGTTTTCGTTTTTGTTTTCGTTTTTGTTTTTGTTTTCCTTTTCGTTTTTGTTTGCGTTTTTGTTTTCGTTTTTGTTTACGTTTTCGTTTTTGTTTTTGTTTTCGTTTTTGATTTCGTTTTTGTTTTCGTTTTTCTTTTCGTGTTTGTTTTCGTTTTCGTTTTTGTTTTCGTTTTTGTTTTCGTTTTTGTTTTCTTTTTTGTTTTCGTTTTTGTTTTCGTTTTTGTTTTCGTTTTTGTTTTCGTTTTTGTTTTTGTTTTTGTTTTTGTTTTCGTTTTTGTTTTGTTTTTGTTTTCGTTTTTGTTTTCGTTTTTGTTTTCGTTTTTGTTTTCGTTTTTGTTTTCGTGTTTGTTTTCGTTTTTGTTTTCGTTTTTGTTTTCGTTTTTGTTTTCGTTTTTGTTTTCGTTTTTGTTTTCGTTTTTGTTTTCGTTTTTGTTTTCGTTTTTGTTTTCGTTTTTGTTTTTGTTTTCGTTTTTGTTTTCGTTTTTGTTTTTGTTTTCCTTTTCGTTTTTGTTTGTGTTTTTGTTTTCTTTTTTGTTTTCGTTTTTGTTTTCGTTTTTGTTTTCGTTTTTGTTTTCGTTTTTGTTTTCGTTTTTGTTTTCGTGTTTGTTTTCGTTTTTGTTTTCGTTTTTGTTTTCGTTTTTGTTTTTGTTTTCGTTTTTGTTTTCGTTTTTGTTTTTGTTTTCCTTTTCGTTTTTGTTTGTGTTTTTGTTTTTGTCCTTGTTTCTGTCCTTGTCTTTGTCTTAATTGGTTTTTGTTTGTACGAGACTAAGTCCAGCGGCATAATGCTCTTCGATCGCACACGACCAAGTCCAGCGGCGTGTCGCTCCTAGGGATGTTGCGAATACTTAAAAGTCCCTACGGTCAAAATCATTGGGTTGCGACTCACCTTTACGAGTTGCTCGCTCGCTGCGCTCGCTCGGAATGTTATAGCCTTACCTAAAACCAATCCACCTTGCGTTCGTTTTTCGAAAAGACCGCGATTTTCCGATAATTTACAGACGCGCGGGATCGGTTTTGAGGTTAGGCTAGTTTTATAAGAGCGAGCGAAGCGAGCGAGCAACTATATCAATTCCCGCGCTATAGTTATATATCAAATGTTCTTTACTAACAATTCTCACCGATCGAAAGAAAGTTTCTGATTTGATAGAAGAATAACAGATATGTTTCGCTAGGTACGCGATTCGTGCTGATCGATGTATCTCGATGATGTTTTTGTTTTCGTTTTTGTTTTCGTTTTTGTTTTCGTTTTTGTTTTCGTTTTTGTTTTCGTTTTTGTTTTCGTTTTTGTTTTCGTTTTTGATTTCGTTTTTGTTTTCGTTTTTGTTTT
Source organism: Bombus pascuorum (assembly GCF_905332965.1). Lineage (NCBI taxonomy): Eukaryota > Metazoa > Arthropoda > Insecta > Hymenoptera > Apidae > Bombus > Bombus pascuorum. The sequence goes on along the minus strand of NW_026869746.1, from coordinate 137,236 downwards.
CGTTTTTCTTTTCGTGTTTGTTTTCGTTTTTGTTTTCGTTTTTGTTTTCTTTTTTGTTTTCGTTTTTGTTTTCGTTTTTGTTTTCTTTTTTGTTTTCGTTTTTGTTTTCGTTTTTGTTTTCGTTTTTGTTTTCGTTTTTGTTTTCGTTTTTGTTTTCGTTTTTGTTTTCGTTTTTGTTTTCGTTTTTGTTTTTGTTTTCGTTTTTGTTTTCGTTTTTGTTTTCGTTTTTGTTTTCGTTTTTGTTTTCGTTTTTGTTTTCGTTTTTGTTTTTGTTTTCGTTTTTGTTTTCGTTTTTGTTTTTGTTTTCCTTTTCGTTTTTGTTTGCGTTTTTGTTTTCGTTTTTGTTTACGTTTTTGTTTTCGTTTTTGTTTTCGTTTTTGTTTTCGTTTTTGTTTTCGTGTTTGTTTTCGTTTTTGTTTTCGTTTTTGTTTTCGTTTTTGTTTTTGTTTTCGTTTTTGTTTTCGTTTTTGTTTTCGTTTTTGTTTTCGTTTTTGTTTTCTTTTTTGTTTTCGTTTTTGTTTTCGTTTTTGTTTTCGTTTTTGTTTTCGTTTTTGTTTTCGTTTTTGTTTTCGTTTTTGTTTTCGTTTTTGTTTTCGTTTTTGTTTTCGTTTTTGTTTTCGTTTTTGTTTTCGTTTTTGTTTTCGTTTTTGTTTTCGTTTTTGTTTTTGTTTTCGTTTTTGTTTTCGTTTTTGTTTTTGTTTTCCTTTTCGTTTTTGTTTGTGTTTTTGTTTTCGTTTTTGTTTTCGTTTTTGTTTTCGTTTTTGTTTTCGTTTTTGTTTTCGTTTTTGTTTTCGTTTTTGTTTTCGTGTTTGTTTTCGTTTTTGTTTTCGTTTTTGTTTTCGTTTTGATTTTCGTTTTTGTTTTCGTTTTTGTTTTCGTTTTTGTTTTCGTTTTTGTTTTCTTTTTTGTTTTCGTTTTTGTTTTCGTTTTTGTTTTCGTTTTTGTTTTCGTTTTTGTTTTCGTTTTTGTTTTCGTGTTTGTTTTCGTTTTTGTTTTCGTTTTCGTTTTCGTTTTTGTTTTCTTTTTTGTTTTCGTTTTTGTTTTCGTTTTTGTTTTCGTTTTTGTTTTCGTTTTTGTTTTCGTTTTTGTTTTCGTTTTTGTTTTCGTTTTTGTTTTCGTTTTTGTTTTCGTTTTTGTTTTCGTTTTTGTTTTTGTTTTCGTTTTTGTTTTCGTTTTTGTTTTCGTTTTTGTTTTCGTTTTTGTTTTCTTTTTCGTTTTCGTTTTTGTTTTCTTTTTTGTTTTCGTTTTTGTTTTCGTTTTTGTTTTCGTTTTTGTTTTCGTTTTCGTTTTTGTTTTCGTTTTTGTTTTTGTTTTTGTCCTTGTTTCTGTCCTTGTCTTTGTCTTAATTGGTTTTTGTTTGTACGAGACTAAGTCCAGCGGCATAATGCTCTTCGATCGCACACGACCAAGTCCAGCGGCGTGTCGCTCCTAGGGCTGTTGCGAATACTTAAAAGTCCCTACGGTCAAAATCATTGGGTTGCGACTCACCTTTACGAGTTGCTCGCTCGCTGCGCTCGCTCGGAATGTTATAGCCTTACCTAAAACCAATCCACCTTGCGTTCGTTTTTCGAAAAGACCGCGATTTTCCGATAATTTACAGACGCGCGGGATCGGTTTTGAGGTTAGGCTAGTTTTATAAGAGCGAGCGAAGCGAGCGAGAAGCTACATCAATTCCCGCGCTATAGTTATATATCAAATGTTCTTTACTAACAATTCTCACCGATCGAAAGAAAGTTTCTGATTTGATAGAAGAATAACAGATATGTTTCGCTAGGTACGCGATTCGTGCTGATCGATGTATCTCGATGATGTTTTTGTTTTCGTTTTTGTTTTCGTTTTTGTTTTCGTTTTTGTTTTCGTTTTTCTTTTCGTGTTTGTTTTCGTTTTTGTTTTCGTTTTTGTTTTCTTTTTTGTTTTCGTTTTTGTTTTCGTTTTTGTTTTCTTTTTTGTTTTCGTTTTTGTTTTCGTTTTTGTTTTCGTTTTTGTTTTCGTTTTTGTTTTCGTTTTTGTTTTCGTTTTTGTTTTCGTTTTTGTTTTCGTTTTTGTTTTCGTTTTTGTTTTTGTTTTCGTTTTTGTTTTCGTTTTTGTTTTCGTTTTTGTTTTCGTTTTTGTTTTCGTTTTTGTTTTTGTTTTCGTTTTTGTTTTCGTTTTTGTTTTCGTTTTTGTTTTTGTTTTCCTTTTCGTTTTTGTTTGTGTTTTTGTTTTCGTTTTTGTTTTCGTTTTTGTTTTCGTTTTTGTTTTCGTTTTTGTTTTCGTTTTTGTTTTCGTTTTTGTTTTCGTGTTTGTTTTCGTTTTTGTTTTCGTTTTTGTTTTCGTTTTTGTTTTCGTGTTTGTTTTCGTTTTTGTTTTCGTTTTTGTTTTCGTTTTTGTTTTTGTTTTCGTTTTTGTTTTTGTTTTTGTCCTTGTTTCTGTCCTTGTCTTTGTCTTAATTGGTTTTTGTTTGTACGAGACTAAGTCCAGCGGCATAATGCTCTTCGATCGCACACGACCAAGTCCAGCGGCGTGTCGCTCCTAGGGCTGTTGCGAATACTTAAAAGTCCCTACGGTCAAAATCATTGGGTTGCGACTCACCTTTACGAGTTGCTCGCTCGCTGCGCTCGCTCGGAATGTTATAGCCTTACCTAAAACCAATCCACCTTGCGTTCGTTTTTCGAAAAGACCGCGATTTTCCGATAATTTACAGACGCGCGGGATCGGTTTTGAGGTTAGGCTAGTTTTATAAGAGCGAGCGAAGCGAGCGAGAAGCTACATCAATTCCCGCGCTATAGTTATATATCAAATGTTCTTTACTAACAATTCTCACCGATCGAAAGAAAGTTTCTGATTTGATAGAAGAATAACAGATATGTTTCGCTAGGTACGCGATTCGTGCTGATCGATGTATCTCGATGATGTTTTTGTTTTCGTTTTTGTTTTCGTTTTTGTTTTCGTTTTTGTTTTCGTTTTTCTTTTCGTGTTTGTTTTCGTTTTTGTTTTCGTTTTTGTTTTCTTTTTTGTTTTCGTTTTTGTTTTCGTTTTTGTTTTCTTTTTTGTTTTCGTTTTTGTTTTCGTTTTTGTTTTCGTTTTTGTTTTCGTTTTTGTTTTCGTTTTTGTTTTCGTTTTTGTTTTCGTTTTTGTTTTCGTTTTTGTTTTTGTTTTCGTTTTTGTTTTCGTTTTTGTTTTCGTTTTTGTTTTCGTTTTTGTTTTCGTTTTTGTTTTTGTTTTCGTTTTTGTTTTCGTTTTTGTTTTTGTTTTCGTTTTCGTTTTTGTTTGTGTTTTTGTTTTCGTTTTTGTTTTTGTTTTTGTTTTCGTTTTTGTTTTCGTTTTTGTTTTCGTTTTTGTTTTCGTTTTTGTTTTCGTGTTTGTTTTCGTTTTTGTTTTCGTTTTTGTTTTCGTTTTTGTTTTCGTTTTTGTTTTCGTGTTTGTTTTCGTTTTTGTTTTCGTTTTTGTTTTCGTGTTTGTTTTCGTTTTTGTTTTCGTTTTCGTTTTCGTTTTTGTTTTCTTTTTTGTTTTCGTTTTTGTTTTCGTTTTTGTTTTCGTTTTTGTTTTCGTTTTTGTTTTCGTTTTTGTTTTCGTTTTTGTTTTCGTTTTTGTTTTCGTTTTTGTTTTCGTTTTTGTTTTCGTTTTTGTTTTCGTTTTTGTTTTCGTTTTTGTTTTCGTTTTTGATTTCGTTTTTGTTTTCGTTTTTGTTTTCGTTTTTGTTTTCGTTTTTGTTTTCGTTTTTGTTTTCGTTTTTGTTTTCGTTTTTGTTTTCGTGTTTGTTTTCGTTTTTGTTTTCGTTTTTGTTTTCGTTTTCGTTTTTGTTTTCGTTTTTGTTTTTGTTTTTGTCCTTGTTTCTGTCCTTGTCTTTGTCTTAATTGGTTTTTGTTTGTACGAGACTAAGTCCAGCGGCATAATGCTCTTCGATCGCACACGACCAAGTCCAGCGGCGTGTCGCTCCTAGGGCTGTTGCGAATACTTAAAAGTCCCTACGGTCAAAATCATTGGGTTGCGACTCACCTTTACGAGTTGCTCGCTCGCTGCGCTCGCTCGGAATGTTATAGCCTTACCTAAAACCAATCCACCTTGCGTTCGTTTTTCGAAAAGACCGCGATTTTCCGATAATTTACAGACGCGCGGGATCGGTTTTGAGGTTAGGCTAGTTTTATAAGAGCGAGCGAAGCGAGCGAGAAGCTACATCAATTCCCGCGCTATAGTTATATATCAAATGTTCTTTACTAACAATTCTCACCGATCGAAAGAAAGTTTCTGATTTGATAGAAGAATAACAGATATGTTTCGCTAGGTACGCGATTCGTGCTGATCGATGTATCTCGATGATGTTTTTGTTTTCGTTTTTGTTTTCGTTTTTGTTTTCGTTTTTGTTTTCGTTTTTCTTTTCGTGTTTGTTTTCGTTTTTGTTTTCGTTTTTGTTTTCTTTTTTGTTTTCGTTTTTGTTTTCGTTTTTGTTTTCTTTTTTGTTTTCGTTTTTGTTTTCGTTTTTGTTTTCGTTTTTGTTTTCGTTTTTGTTTTCGTTTTTGTTTTCGTTTTTGTTTTCGTTTTTGTTTTCGTTTTTGTTTTCGTTTTTGTTTTTGTTTTCGTTTTTGTTTTCGTTTTTGTTTTCGTTTTTGTTTTCGTTTTTGTTTTCGTTTTTGTTTTTGTTTTCGTTTTTGTTTTCGTTTTTGTTTTTGTTTTCCTTTTCGTTTTTGTTTGTGTTTTTGTTTTCGTTTTTGTTTTCGTTTTTGTTTTCGTTTTTGTTTTCGTTTTTGTTTTCGTTTTTGTTTTCGTTTTTGTTTTCGTGTTTGTTTTCGTTTTTGTTTTCGTTTTTGTTTTCGTTTTTGTTTTCGTGTTTGTTTTCGTTTTTGTTTTCGTTTTTGTTTTCGTTTTTGTTTTTGTTTTCGTTTTTGTTTTTGTTTTTGTCCTTGTTTCTGTCCTTGTCTTTGTCTTAATTGGTTTTTGTTTGTACGAGACTAAGTCCAGCGGCATAATGCTCTTCGATCGCACACGACCAAGTCCAGCGGCGTGTCGCTCCTAGGGCTGTTGCGAATACTTAAAAGTCCCTACGGTCAAAATCATTGGGTTGCGACTCACCTTTACGAGTTGCTCGCTCGCTGCGCTCGCTCGGAATGTTATAGCCTTACCTAAAACCAATCCACCTTGCGTTCGTTTTTCGAAAAGACCGCGATTTTCCGATAATTTACAGACGCGCGGGATCGGTTTTGAGGTTAGGCTAGTTTTATAAGAGCGAGCGAAGCGAGCGAGAAGCTACATCAATTCCCGCGCTATAGTTATATATCAAATGTTCTTTACTAACAATTCTCACCGATCGAAAGAAAGTTTCTGATTTGATAGAAGAATAACAGATATGTTTCGCTAGGTACGCGATTCGTGCTGATCGATGTATCTCGATGATGTTGTTGTTTTCGTTTTTGTTTTCGTTTTTGTTTTCGTTTTTGTTTTCGTTTTTGATTTCGTTTTTGTTTTCGTTTTTGTTTTCGTTTTTGGTTTCGTTTTTGTTTTCGTTTTTGTTTTCGTTTTTGTTTTCGTTTTTGTTTTCGTGTTTGTTTTCGTTTTTGTTTTCGTTTTCGTTTTCGTTTTCGTTTTTGTTTTCGTTTTTGTTTTTGTTTTCGTTTTTGTTTTTGTTTTCGTTTTTGTTTTCGTTTTTGTTTTCGTTTTTGTTTTCGTTTTTGTTTTCGTTTTTGTTTTCGTTTTTGTTTTCGTTTTTGTTTTCGTTTTTGTTTTCGTTTTTGTTTTCGTGTTTGTTTTCGTTTTTGTTTTCGTTTTTGTTTTCGTTTTCGTTTTCGTTTTTGTTTTCGTTTTTGTTTTCGTTTTTGTTTTTGTTTTCGTTTTTGTTTTCGTTTTTGTTTTCGTTTTTGTTTTCGTTTTTGTTTTCGTTTTTGTTTTCGTTTTTGTTTTCGTTTTTGTTTTCGTTTTTGTTTTCGTTTTTGTTTTCGTTTTTGTTTTCGTTTTTGTTTTTGTTTTTGTTTTTGTTTTCGTTTTTGTTTTCGTTTTTGTTTTCGTTTTTGTTTTCGTTTTTGTTTTCGTTTTTGTTTTCGTTTTTGTTTTCGTTTTTGTTTTCGTTTTTGTTTTCGTGTTTGTTTTCGTTTTTGTTTTCGTTTTTGTTTTCGTTTTTGTTTTCGTTTTCGTTTTTGTTTTCGTTTTTGTTTTCGTTTTTGTTTTCGTTTTTGTTTTCTTTTTCGTTTTCGTTTTTGTTTTCTTTTTTGTTTTCGTTTTTGTTTTCGTTTTTGTTTTCGTTTTTGTTTTCGTTTTTGTTTTCTTTTTTGTTTTCGTTTTTGTTTTCGTTTTTGTTTTCGTTTTTGTTTTCGTTTTTGTTTTCGTTTTTGTTTTCGTGTTTGTTTTCGTTTTTGTTTTCGTTTTCGTTTTCGTTTTCGTTTTTGTTTTCGTTTTTGTTTTCGTTTTTGTTTTCGTTTTTGTTTTTGTTTTTGTCCTTGTTTCTGTCCTTGTCTTTGTCTTAATTGGTTTTTGTTTGTACGAGACTAAGTCCAGCGGCATAATGCTCTTCGATCGCACACGACCAAGTCCAGCGGCGTGTCGCTCCTAGGGCTGTTGCGAATACTTAGAAGTCCCTACGGTCAAAATCATTGGGTTGCGACTCACCTTTACGAGTTGCTCGCTCGCTGCGCTCGCTCGGAATGTTATAGCCTTACCTAAAACCAATCCACCTTGCGTTCGTTTTTCGAAAAGACCGCGATTTTCCGATAATTTACAGACGCGCGGGATCGGTTTTGAGGTTAGGCTAGTTTTATAAGAGCGAGCGAAGCGAGCGAGAAGCTACATCAATTCCCGCGCTATAGTTATATATCAAATGTTCTTTACTAACAATTCTCACCGATCGAAAGAAAGTTTCTGATTTGATAGAAGAATAACAGATATGTTTCGCTAGGTACGCGATTCGTGCTGATCGATGTATCTCGATGATGTTTTTGTTTTCGTTTTTGTTTTCGTTTTTGTTTTCGTTTTTGTTTTCGTTTTTCTTTTCGTGTTTGTTTTCGTTTTTGTTTTCGTTTTTGTTTTCGTTTTTGTTTTCGTTTTTGTTTTCGTTTTCGTTTTTGTTTTCGTTTTTGTTTTCGTTTTTGTTTTCGTTTTTGTTTTCGTTTTTGTTTTCGTTTTTGTTTTCGTTTTTGTTTTCGTTTTTGTTTTTGTTTTTGTTTTTGTTTTCGTTTTTGTTTTTGTTTTCCTTTTCGTTTTTGTTTGTGTTTTTGTTTTCGTTTTTGTTTTCGTTTTTGTTTTCGTTTTTGTTTTCGTTTTTGTTTTCGTTTTTGTTTTCGTTTTTGTTTTCGTGTTTGTTTTCGTTTTTGTTTTCGTTTTTGTTTTCGTTTTTGTTTTCGTTTTTGTTTTCGTTTTTGTTTTCGTTTTTGTTTTCGTTTTTGTTTTCTTTTTTGTTTTCGTTTTTGTTTTCGTTTTTGTTTTCGTTTTTGTTTTCGTTTTTGTTTTCGTTTTTGTTTTCGTGTTTGTTTTCGTTTTTGTTTTCGTTTTCGTTTTCGTTTTTGTTTTCTTTTTTGTTTTCGTTTTTGTTTTCGTTTTTGTTTTCGTTTTTGTTTTTGTTTTCCTTTTCGTTTTTGTTTGTGTTTTTGTTTTCGTTTTTGTTTTCGTTTTTGTTTTCGTTTTCGTTTTTGTTTTCGTTTTTGTTTTCGTTTTTGTTTTCGTGTTTGTTTTCGTTTTTGTTTTCGTTTTTGTTTTCGTTTTTGTTTTCGTGTTTGTTTTCGTTTTTGTTTTCGTTTTTGTTTTCGTTTTTGTTTTTGTTTTCGTTTTTGTTTTTGTTTTTGTCCTTGTTTCTGTCCTTGTCTTTGTCTTAATTGGTTTTTGTTTGTACGAGACTAAGTCCAGCGGCATAATGCTCTTCGATCGCACACGACCAAGTCCAGCGGCGTGTCGCTCCTAGGGCTGTTGCGAATACTTAAAAGTCCCTACGGTCAAAATCATTGGGTTGCGACTCACCTTTACGAGTTGCTCGCTCGCTGCGCTCGCTCGGAATGTTATAGCCTTACCTAAAACCAATCCACCTTGCGTTCGTTTTTCGAAAAGACCGCGATTTTCCGATAATTTACAGACGCGCGGGATCGGTTTTGAGGTTAGGCTAGTTTTATAAGAGCGAGCGAAGCGAGCGAGAAGCTACATCAATTCCCGCGCTATAGTTATATATCAAATGTTCTTTACTAACAATTCTCACCGATCGAAAGAAAGTTTCTGATTTGATAGAAGAATAACAGATATGTTTCGCTAGGTACGCGATTCGTGCTGATCGATGTATCTCGATGATGTTTTTGTTTTCGTTTTTGTTTTCGTTTTTGTTTTCGTTTTTGTTTTCGTTTTTCTTTTCGTGTTTGTTTTCGTTTTTGTTTTCGTTTTTGTTTTCTTTTTTGTTTTCGTTTTTGTTTTCGTTTTTGTTTTCTTTTTTGTTTTCGTTTTTGTTTTCGTTTTTGTTTTCGTTTTTGTTTTCGTTTTTGTTTTCGTTTTTGTTTTCGTTTTTGTTTTCGTTTTTGTTTTCGTTTTTGTTTTTGTTTTCGTTTTTGTTTTCGTTTTTGTTTTCGTTTTTGTTTTCGTTTTTGTTTTCGTTTTTGTTTTTGTTTTCGTTTTTGTTTTCGTTTTTGTTTTTGTTTTCCTTTTCGTTTTTGTTTGTGTTTTTGTTTTCGTTTTTGTTTTCGTTTTTGTTTTCGTTTTTGTTTTCGTTTTTGTTTTCGTTTTTGTTTTCGTTTTTGTTTTCGTGTTTGTTTTCGTTTTTGTTTTCGTTTTTGTTTTCGTTTTTGTTTTCGTGTTTGTTTTCGTTTTTGTTTTCGTTTTTGTTTTCGTGTTTGTTTTCGTTTTTGTTTTCGTTTTCGTTTTCGTTTTTGTTTTCTTTTTTGTTTTCGTTTTTGTTTTCGTTTTTGTTTTCGTTTTTGTTTTCGTTTTTGTTTTCGTTTTTGTTTTCGTTTTTGTTTTCGTTTTTGTTTTCGTTTTTGTTTTCGTTTTTGTTTTCGTTTTTGTTTTCGTTTTTGTTTTCGTTTTTGTTTTCGTTTTTGTTTTCGTTTTTGTTTTCGTTTTTGTTTTCGTTTTTGTTTTCGTTTTCGTTTTTGTTTTCGTTTTTGTTTTTGTTTTTGTCCTTGTTTCTGTCCTTGTCTTTGTCTTAATTGGTTTTTGTTTGTACGAGACTAAGTCCAGCGGCATAATGCTCTTCGATCGCACACGACCAAGTCCAGCGGCGTGTCGCTCCTAGGGCTGTTGCGAATACTTAAAAGTCCCTACGGTCAAAATCATTGGGTTGCGACTCACCTTTACGAGTTGCTCGCTCGCTGCGCTCGCTCGGAATGTTATAGCCTTACCTAAAACCAATCCACCTTGCGTTCGTTTTTCGAAAAGACCGCGATTTTCCGATAATTTACAGACGCGCGGGATCGGTTTTGAGGTTAGGCTAGTTTTATAAGAGCGAGCGAAGCGAGCGAGAAGCTACATCAATTCCCGCGCTATAGTTATATATCAAATGTTCTTTACTAACAATTCTCACCGATCGAAAGAAAGTTTCTGATTTGATAGAAGAATAACAGATATGTTTCGCTAGGTACGCGATTCGTGCTGATCGATGTATCTCGATGATGTTTTTGTTTTCGTTTTTGTTTTCGTTTTTGTTTTCGTTTTTGTTTTCGTTTTTCTTTTCGTGTTTGTTTTCGTTTTTGTTTTCGTTTTTGTTTTCTTTTTTGTTTTCGTTTTTGTTTTCGTTTTTGTTTTCTTTTTTGTTTTCGTTTTTGTTTTCGTTTTTGTTTTCGTTTTTGTTTTCGTTTTTGTTTTCGTTTTTGTTTTCGTTTTTGTTTTCGTTTTTGTTTTCGTTTTTGTTTTCGTTTTTGTTTTTGTTTTCGTTTTTGTTTTCGTTTTTGTTTTCGTTTTTGTTTTCGTTTTTGTTTTCGTTTTTGTTTTTGTTTTCGTTTTTGTTTTCGTTTTTGTTTTTGTTTTCCTTTTCGTTTTTGTTTGTGTTTTTGTTTTCGTTTTTGTTTTCGTTTTTGTTTTCGTTTTTGTTTTCGTTTTTGTTTTCGTGTTTGTTTTCGTTTTTGTTTTCGTTTTTGTTTTCGTTTTTGTTTTCGTGTTTGTTTTCGTTTTTGTTTTCGTTTTTGTTTTCGTTTTTGTTTTTGTTTTCGTTTTTGTTTTTGTTTTTGTCCTTGTTTCTGTCCTTGTCTTTGTCTTAATTGGTTTTTGTTTGTACGAGACTAAGTCCAGCGGCATAATGCTCTTCGATCGCACACGACCAAGTCCAGCGGCGTGTCGCTCCTAGGGCTGTTGCGAATACTTAAAAGTCCCTACGGTCAAAATCATTGGGTTGCGACTCACCTTTACGAGTTGCTCGCTCGCTGCGCTCGCTCGGAATGTTATAGCCTTACCTAAAACCAATCCACCTTGCGTTCGTTTTTCGAAAAGACCGCGATTTTCCGATAATTTACAGACGCGCGGGATCGGTTTTGAGGTTAGGCTAGTTTTATAAGAGCGAGCGAAGCGAGCGAGAAGCTACATCAATTCCCGCGCTATAGTTATATATCAAATGTTCTTTACTAACAATTCTCACCGATCGAAAGAAAGTTTCTGATTTGATAGAAGAATAACAGATATGTTTCGCTAGGTACGCGATTCGTGCTGATCGATGTATCTCGATGATGTTGTTGTTTTCGTTTTTGTTTTCGTTTTTGTTTTCGTTTTTGTTTTCGTTTTTGATTTCGTTTTTGTTTTCGTTTTTGTTTTCGTTTTTGTTTTCGTTTTTGTTTTCGTTTTTGTTTTCGTTTTTGTTTTCGTTTTTGTTTTCGTGTTTGTTTTCGTTTTTGTTTTCGTTTTCGTTTTCGTTTTTGTTTTCGTTTTTGTTTTTGTTTTCGTTTTTGTTTTTGTTTTCGTTTTTGTTTTCGTTTTTGTTTTCGTTTTTGTTTTCGTTTTTGTTTTCGTTTTTGTTTTCGTTTTTGTTTTCGTTTTTGTTTTCGTTTTTGTTTTCGTTTTTGTTTTCGTGTTTGTTTTCGTTTTTGTTTTCGTTTTTGTTTTCGTTTTCGTTTTCGTTTTTGTTTTCGTTTTTGTTTTCGTTTTTGTTTTTGTTTTCGTTTTTGTTTTCGTTTTTGTTTTCGTTTTTGTTTTCGTTTTTGTTTTCGTTTTTGTTTTCGTTTTTGTTTTCGTTTTTGTTTTCGTTTTTGTTTTCGTTTTTGTTTTCGTTTTTGTTTTTGTTTTTGTTTTTGTTTTCGTTTTTGTTTTCGTTTTTGTTTTCGTTTTTGTTTTCGTTTTTGTTTTCGTTTTTGTTTTCGTTTTTGTTTTCGTTTTTGTTTTCGTTTTTGTTTTCGTTTTTGTTTTCGTTTTTGTTTTCGTGTTTGTTTTCGTTTTTGTTTTCGTTTTTGTTTTCGTTTTTGTTTTCGTTTTCGTTTTCGTTTTTGTTTTCGTTTTTGTTTTCGTTTTTGTTTTCGTTTTTGTTTTCTTTTTCGTTTTCGTTTTTGTTTTCTTTTTTGTTTTCGTTTTTGTTTTCGTTTTTGTTTTCGTTTTTGTTTTCGTTTTTGTTTTCGTTTTTGTTTTCGTTTTTGTTTTCGTGTTTGTTTTCGTTTTTGTTTTCGTTTTTGTTTTCGTTTTTGTTTTCGTTTTTGTTTTCGTTTTTGTTTTCGTTTTTGTTTTCGTTTTTGTTTTCGTTTTCGTTTTTGTTTTCGTTTTTGTTTTCGTTTTTGGTTTCGTTTTTGTTTTCTTTTTTGTTTTCGTTTTTGTTTTCGTTTTTGTTTTCGTTTTTGTTTTCGTTTTTGTTTTCGTTTTTGTTTTCGTTTTTGTTTTCGTGTTTGTTTGCGTTTTTGTTTTCGTTTTCGTTTTCGTTTTTGTTTTCGTTTTTGTTTTCGTTTTTGTTTTCGTTTTTGATTTCGTTTTTGTTTTCGTTTTTGTTTTCGTTTTTGTTTTCGTTTTTGTTTTCGTTTTTGTTTTCGTTTTTGTTTTCGTTTTTGATTTCGTTTTTGTTTTCGTTTTTGTTTTCGTTTTTGTTTTCGTTTTTGTTTTCGTTTTTGTTTTCGTGTTTGTTTTCGTTTTTGTTTTCGTTTTTGTTTTCGTTTTTGTTTTCGTTTTTGATTTCGTTTTTGTTTTCGTTTTTGTTTTCGTTTTTGTTTTCGTGTTTGTTTTCGTTTTTGTTTTCGTTTTTGTTTTCGTTTTTGTTTTCGTTTTTGTTTTCGTTTTTGTTTTCGTTTTTGTTTTCGTTTTTGTTTTCGTTTTTGTTTTCGTTTTTGTTTTCGTTTTTGTTTTTGTTTTCGTTTTTGTTTTCGTTTTTGTTTTCGTTTTTGTTTTCTTTTTCGTTTTCGTTTTTGTTTTCTTTTTTGTTTTCGTTTTTGTTTTCGTTTTTGTTTTCGTTTTTGTTTTCGTTTTTGTTTTCGTTTTTGTTTTCGTTTTTGTTTTCGTTTTTGTTTTCGTTTTTGTTTTCGTGTTTGTTTTCGTTTTTGTTTTCGTTTTTGTTTTCGTTTTTGTTTTCGTGTTTGTTTTCGTTTTTGTTTTCGTTTTTGTTTTCGTTTTTGTTTTTGTTTTCGTTTTTGTTTTTGTTTTTGTCCTTGTTTCTGTCCTTGTCTTTGTCTTAATTGGTTTTTGTTTGTACGAGACTAAGTCCAGCGGCATAATGCTCTTCGATCGCACACGACCAAGTCCAGCGGCGTGTCGCTCCTAGGGCTGTTGCGAATACTTAAAAGTCCCTACGGTCAAAATCATTGGGTTGCGACTCACCTTTACGAGTTGCTCGCTCGCTGCGCTCGCTCGGAATGTTATAGCCTTACCTAAAACCAATCCACCTTGCGTTCGTTTTTCGAAAAGACCGCGATTTTCCGATAATTTACAGACGCGCGGGATCGGTTTTGAGGTTAGGCTAGTTTTATAAGAGCGAGCGAAGCGAGCGAGAAGCTACATCAATTCCCGCGCTATAGTTATATATCAAATGTTCTTTACTAACAATTCTCACCGATCGAAAGAAAGTTTCTGATTTGATAGAAGAATAACAGATATGTTTCGCTAGGTACGCGATTCGTGCTGATCGATGTATCTCGATGATGTTGTTGTTTTCGTTTTTGTTTTCGTTTTTGTTTTCGTTTTTGTTTTCGTTTTTGATTTCGTTTTTGTTTTCGTTTTTGTTTTCGTTTTTGTTTTCGTTTTTGTTTTCGTTTTTGTTTTCGTTTTTGTTTTCGTTTTTGTTTTCGTGTTTGTTTTCGTTTTTGTTTTCGTTTTCGTTTTCGTTTTCGTTTTTGTTTTCGTTTTTGTTTTCGTTTTTGTTTTTGTTTTCGTTTTTGTTTTCGTTTTTGTTTTCGTTTTTGTTTTCGTTTTTGTTTTCGTTTTTGTTTTCGTTTTTGTTTTCGTTTTTGTTTTCGTTTTTGTTTTCGTTTTTGTTTTCGTTTTTGTTTTCGTTTTTGTTTTTGTTTTTGTTTTCGTTTTTGTTTTCGTTTTTGTTTTCGTTTTTGTTTTCGTTTTTGTTTTCGTTTTTGTTTTCGTTTTTGTTTTCGTTTTTGTTTTCGTTTTTGTTTTCGTTTTTGTTTTCGTGTTTGTTTTCGTTTTTGTTTTCGTTTTTGTTTTCGTTTTTGTTTTCGTTTTCGTTTTTGTTTTCGTTTTTGTTTTCGTTTTTGTTTTCGTTTTTGTTTTCTTTTTCGTTTTCGTTTTTGTTTTCTTTTTTGTTTTCGTTTTTGTTTTCGTTTTTGTTTTCGTTTTTGTTTTCGTTTTTGTTTTCGTTTTTGTTTTCGTTTTTGTTTTCGTGTTTGTTTTCGTTTTTGTTTTCGTTTTTGTTTTCGTTTTTGTTTTCGTTTTTGTTTTCGTTTTTGTTTTCGTTTTTGTTTTCGTTTTTGTTTTCGTTTTCGTTTTTGTTTTCGTTTTTGTTTTCGTTTTTGGTTTCGTTTTTGTTTTCTTTTTTGTTTTCGTTTTTGTTTTCGTTTTTGTTTTCGTTTTCGTTTTCGTTTTTGTTTTCGTTTTTGTTTTCGTTTTTGTTTTCGTGTTTGTTTTCGTTTTTGTTTTCGTTTTCGTTTTCGTTTTTGTTTTCGTTTTTGTTTTCGTTTTTGTTTTCGTTTTTGATTTCGTTTTTGTTTTCGTTTTTGTTTTCGTTTTTGTTTTCGTTTTTGTTTTCGTTTTTGTTTTCGTTTTTGTTTTCGTTTTTGATTTCGTTTTTGTTTTCGTTTTTGTTTTCGTTTTTGTTTTCGTTTTTGTTTTCGTTTTTGTTTTCGTGTTTGTTTTCGTTTTTGTTTTCGTTTTTGTTTTCGTTTTTGTTTTCGTTTTTGATTTCGTTTTTGTTTTCGTTTTTGTTTTCGTTTTTGTTTTCGTGTTTGTTTTCGTTTTTGTTTTCGTTTTTGTTTTCGTTTTTGTTTTCGTTTTTGTTTTCGTTTTTGTTTTCGTTTTTGTTTTCGTTTTTGTTTTCGTTTTTGTTTTCGTTTTTGTTTTCGTTTTTGTTTTCGTTTTTGTTTTTGTTTTCGTTTTTGTTTTCGTTTTTGTTTTCGTTTTTGTTTTCGTTTTCGTTTTCGTTTTTGTTTTCTTTTTTGTTTTCGTTTTTGTTTTCGTTTTTGTTTTCGTTTTTGTTTTCGTTTTTGTTTTCGTTTTTGTTTTCGTTTTTGTTTTCGTTTTTGTTTTCGTTTTTGTTTTCGTTTTTGTTTTCGTTTTTGTTTTCGTTTTTGTTTTCGTTTTTGTTTTCGTTTTTGTTTTCGTTTTTGTTTTCGTTTTTGTTTTTGTTTTTGTTTTCGTTTTTGTTTTCGTTTTTGTTTTCGTTTTTGTTTTCGTTTTTGTTTTCGTTTTTGTTTTCGTTTTTGTTTTTGTTTTCGTTTTTGTTTTCGTTTTTGT
>NW_026869746.1:112500-117500 GCF_905332965.1 Bombus pascuorum | reverse complement strand
TTGTTTTCGTTTTTGTTTTCGTTTTTGTTTTCGTTTTTGTTTTCGTTTTTGTTTTCGTTTTTGTTTTCGTTTTTGTTTTCGTTTTTGTTTTTGTTTTCGTTTTTGTTTTCGTTTTTGTTTTCGTTTTTGTTTTCGTTTTTGTTTTCGTTTTTGTTTTCGTTTTTGTTTTTGTTTTCGTTTTTGTTTTCGTTTTTGTTTTTGTTTTCGTTTTTGTTTTCGTTTTTGTTTTTGTTTTCCTTTTCGTTTTTGTTTGTGTTTTTGTTTTTGTCCTTGTTTCTGTCCTTGTCTTTGTCTTAATTGGTTTTTGTTTGTACGAGACTAAGTCCAGCGGCATAATGCTCTTCGATCCCACACGACCAAGTCCAGCGGCGTGTCGCTCCTAGGGCTGTTGCGAATACTTAAAAGTCCCTACGGTCAAAATCATTGGGTTGCGACTCACCTTTACGAGTTGCTCGCTCGCTGCGCTCGCTCGGAATGTTATAGCCTTACCTAAAACCAATCCACCTTGCGTTCGTTTTTCGAAAAGACCGCGATTTTCCGATAATTTACAGACGCGCGGGATCGGTTTTGAGGTTAGGCTAGTTTTATAAGAGCGAGCGAAGCGAGCGAGAAGCTACATCAATTCCCGCGCTATAGTTATATATCAAATGTTCTTTACTAACAATTCTCACCGATCGAAAGAAAGTTTCTGATTTGATAGAAGAATAACAGATATGTTTCGCTAGGTACGCGATTCGTGCTGATCGATGTATCTCGATGATGTTGTTGTTTTCGTTTTTGTTTTCGTTTTTGTTTTCGTGTTTGTTTTCGTTTTTGTTTTCGTTTTTGTTTTCGTTTTTGTTTTCGTTTTTGTTTTCGTTTTTGTTTTCGTTTTTGTTTTCGTTTTTGTTTTCGTTTTTGTTTTCGTTTTTGTTTTCGTTTTTGTTTTCGTTTTTGTTTTCGTTTTTGTTTTCGTTTTTGTTTTCGTTTTTGTTTTCGTTTTTGTTTTTGTTTTCGTTTTTGTTTTCGTTTTTGTTTTCGTTTTTGTTTTCGTTTTTGTTTTCGTTTTTGTTTTCGTTTTTGTTTTTGTTTTCGTTTTTGTTTTCGTTTTTGTTTTTGTTTTCCTTTTCGTTTTTGTTTGTGTTTTTGTTTTCGTTTTTGTTTTCGTTTTTGTTTTCGTTTTTGTTTTCGTTTTTGTTTTCGTTTTTGTTTTCGTTTTTGTTTTCGTGTTTGTTTTCGTTTTTGTTTTCGTTTTTGTTTTCGTTTTTGTTTTTGTTTTCGTTTTTGTTTTCGTTTTTGTTTTTGTTTTCCTTTTCGTTTTTGTTTGTGTTTTTGTTTTTGTCCTTGTTTCTGTCCTTGTCTTTGTCTTAATTGGTTTTTGTTTGTACGAGACTAAGTCCAGCGGCATAATGCTCTTCGATCGCACACGACCAAGTCCAGCGGCGTGTCGCTCCTAGGGCTGTTGCGAATACTTAAAAGTCCCTACGGTCAAAATCATTGGGTTGCGACTCACCTTTACGAGTTGCTCGCTCGCTGCGCTCGCTCGGAATGTTATAGCCTTACCTAAAACCAATCCACCTTGCGTTCGTTTTTCGAAAAGACCGCGATTTTCCGATAATTTACAGACGCGCGGGATCGGTTTTGAGGTTAGGCTAGTTTTATAAGAGCGAGCGAAGCGAGCGAGAAGCTACATCAATTCCCGCGCTATAGTTATATATCAAATGTTCTTTACTAACAATTCTCACCGATCGAAAGAAAGTTTCTGATTTGATAGAAGAATAACAGATATGTTTCGCTAGGTACGCGATTCGTGCTGATCGATGTATCTCGATGATGTTTTTGTTTTCGTTTTTGTTTTCGTTTTTGTTTTCGTTTTTGTTTTCGTTTTTCTTTTCGTGTTTGTTTTCGTTTTTGTTTTCGTTTTTGTTTTCGTTTTTGTTTTCGTTTTTGTTTTCGTTTTTGTTTTCGTTTTTGTTTTCGTTTTTGTTTTCGTTTTTGTTTTCGTTTTTGTTTTCGTTTTTGTTTTCGTGTTTGTTTTCGTTTTTGTTTTCGTTTTTGTTTTCGTTTTTGTTTTCGTTTTTGTTTTCGTTTTTGTTTTCGTTTGTGTTTTTGTTTTTGTCCTTGTTTCTGTCCTTGTCTTTGTCTTAATTGGTTTTTGTTTGTACGAGACTAAGTCCAGCGGCATAATGCTCTTCGATCGCACACGACCAAGTCCAGCGGCGTGTCGCTCCTAGGGCTGTTGCGAATACTTAAAAGTCCCTACGGTCAAAATCATTGGGTTGCGACTCACCTTTACGAGTTGCTCGCTCGCTGCGCTCGCTCGGAATGTTATAGCCTTACCTAAAACCAATCCACCTTGCGTTCGTTTTTCGAAAAGACCGCGATTTTCCGATAATTTACAGACGCGCGGGATCGGTTTTGAGGTTAGGCTAGTTTTATAAGAGCGAGCGAAGCGAGCGAGAAGCTACATCAATTCCCGCGCTATAGTTATATATCAAATGTTCTTTACTAACAATTCTCACCGATCGAAAGAAAGTTTCTGATTTGATAGAAGAATAACAGATATGTTTCGCTAGGTACGCGATTCGTGCTGATCGATGTATCTCGATGATGTTTTTGTTTTCGTTTTTGTTTTCGTTTTTGTTTTCGTTTTTGTTTTCGTTTTTCTTTTCGTGTTTGTTTTCGTTTTTGTTTTCGTTTTTGTTTTCGTTTTTGTTTTCGTTTTTGTTTTCGTTTTTGTTTTCGTTTTTGTTTTCGTTTTCGTTTTCGTTTTTGTTTTCTTTTTTGTTTTCGTTTTTGTTTTCGTTTTTGTTTTCGTTTTTGTTTTCGTTTTTGTTTTCGTTTTTGTTTTCGTTTTTGTTTTCGTTTTTGTTTTCGTTTTTGTTTTCGTTTTTGATTTCGTTTTTGTTTTCGTTTTTGTTTTCGTTTTTGTTTTCGTTTTTGTTTTCGTTTTTGTTTTCGTTTTTGTTTTCGTTTTTGTTTTCGTTTTTGTTTTCGTTTTTGTTTTCGTTTTTGTTTTTGTTTTCGTTTTTGTTTTCGTTTTTGTTTTTGTTTTTGTCCTTGTTTCTGTCCTTGTCTTTGTCTTAATTGGTTTTTGTTTGTACGAGACTAAGTCCAGCGGCATAATGCTCTTCGATCGCACACGACCAAGTCCAGCGGCGTGTCGCTCCTAGGGCTGTTGCGAATACTTAAAAGTCCCTACGGTCAAAATCATTGGGTTGCGACTCACCTTTACGAGTTGCTCGCTCGCTGCGCTCGCTCGGAATGTTATAGCCTTACCTAAAACCAATCCACCTTGCGTTCGTTTTTCGAAAAGACCGCGATTTTCCGATAATTTACAGACGCGCGGTATCGGTTTTGAGGTTAGGCTAGTTTTATAAGAGCGAGCGAAGCGAGCGAGAAGCTACATCAATTCCCGCGCTATAGTTATATATCAAATGTTCTTTACTAACAATTCTCACCGATCGAAAGAAAGTTTCTGATTTGATAGAAGAATAACAGATATGTTTCGCTAGGTACGCGATTCGTGCTGATCGATGTATCTCGATGATGTTGTTGTTTTCGTTTTTGTTTTCGTTTTTGTTTTCGTTTTTGTTTTCGTTTTTGATTTCGTTTTTGTTTTCGTTTTTGTTTTCGTTTTTGTTTTCGTTTTTGTTTTCGTTTTTGTTTTCGTTTTTGTTTTCGTTTTTGTTTTCGTTTTTGTTTTTGTTTTCGTTTTTGTTTTCGTTTTTGTTTTTGTTTTCCTTTTCGTTTTTGTTTGTGTTTTTGTTTTCGTTTTTGTTTTCGTTTTTGTTTTCGTTTTTGTTTTCGTTTTTGTTTTCGTTTTTGTTTTCGTTTTTGTTTTCGTGTTTGTTTTCGTTTTTGTTTTCGTGTTTGTTTTCGTTTTTGTTTTCGTTTTCGTTTTCGTTTTTGTTTTCTTTTTTGTTTTCGTTTTTGTTTTCGTTTTTGTTTTCGTTTTTGTTTTCGTGTTTGTTTTCGTTTTTGTTTTCGTTTTCGTTTTCGTTTTCGTTTTCGTTTTCGTTTTCGTTTTCGTTTTCGTTTTCGTTTTCGTTTTCGTTTTCGTTTTCGTTTTCGTTTTCGTTTTCGTTTTCGTTTTCGTTTTCGTTTTCGTTTTCGTTTTCGTTTTCGTTTTCGTTTTCGTTTTCGTTTTCGTTTTCGTTTTCGTTTTCGTTTTCGTTTTCGTTTTCGTTTTCGTTTTCGTTTTCGTTTTCGTTTTCGTTTTCGTTTTCGTTTTCGTTTTCGTTTTCGTTTTCGTTTTCGTTTTCGTTTTCGTTTTCGTTTTCGTTTTCGTTTTCGTTTTCGTTTTCGTTTTCGTTTTCGTTTTCGTTTTCGTTTTCGTTTTCGTTTTCGTTTTCGTTTTCGTTTTCGTTTTCGTTTTCGTTTTCGTTTTCGTTTTCGTTTTCGTTTTCGTTTTCGTTTTCGTTTTCGTTTTCGTTTTCGTTTTCGTTTTCGTTTTCGTTTTCGTTTTCGTTTTCGTTTTCGTTTTCGTTTTCGTTTTCGTTTTCGTTTTCGTTTTCGTTTTCGTTTTCGTTTTCGTTTTCGTTTTCGTTTTCGTTTTCGTTTTCGTTTTCGTTTTCGTTTTCGTTTTCGTTTTCGTTTTCGTTTTCGTTTTCGTTTTCGTTTTCGTTTTCGTTTTCGTTTTCGTTTTCGTTTTCGTTTTCGTTTTCGTTTTCGTTTTCGTTTTCGTTTTCGTTTTCGTTTTCGTTTTCGTTTTCGTTTTCGTTTTCGTTTTCGTTTTCGTTTTCGTTTTCGTTTTCGTTTTCGTTTTCGTTTTCGTTTTCGTTTTCGTTTTCGTTTTCGTTTTCGTTTTCGTTTTCGTTTTCGTTTTCGTTTTCGTTTTCGTTTTCGTTTTCGTTTTCGTTTTCGTTTTCGTTTTCGTTTTCGTTTTCGTTTTCGTTTTCGTTTTCGTTTTCGTTTTCGTTTTCGTTTTCGTTTTCGTTTTCGTTTTCGTTTTCGTTTTCGTTTTCGTTTTCGTTTTCGTTTTCGTTTTCGTTTTCGTTTTCGTTTTCGTTTTCGTTTTC
>NW_026869746.1:82500-107500 GCF_905332965.1 Bombus pascuorum | reverse complement strand
TTTTGTTTTCGTTTTCGTTTTCGTTTTTGTTTTCTTTTTTGTTTTCGTTTTTGTTTTCGTTTTTGTTTTCGTTTTTGTTTTCGTTTTTGTTTTCGTTTTTGTTTTTGTTTTCGTTTTTGTTTTCGTTTTTGTTTTCGTTTTTGATTTCGTTTTTGTTTTCGTTTTTGTTTTCGTTTTTGTTTTCGTTTTTGTTTTCGTTTTTGTTTTCGTTTTTGTTTTCGTTTTTGTTTTCGTGTTTGTTTTCGTTTTTGTTTTCGTTTTTGTTTTCGTTTTTGTTTTTGTTTTCGTTTTTGTTTTTGTTTTTGTCCTTGTTTCTGTCCTTGTCTTTGTCTTAATTGGTTTTTGTTTGTACGAGACTAAGTCCAGCGGCATAATGCTCTTCGATCGCACACGACCAAGTCCAGCGGCGTGTCGCTCCTAGGGCTGTTGCGAATACTTAAAAGTCCCTACGGTCAAAATCATTGGGTTGCGACTCACCTTTACGAGTTGCTCGCTCGCTGCGCTCGCTCGGAATGTTATAGCCTTACCTAAAACCAATCCACCTTGCGTTCGTTTTTCGAAAAGACCGCGATTTTCCGATAATTTACAGACGCGCGGGATCGGTTTTGAGGTTAGGCTAGTTTTATAAGAGCGAGCGAAGCGAGCGAGAAGCTACATCAATTCCCGCGCTATAGTTAGTTATATATCAAATGTTCTTTACTAACAATTCTCACCGATCGAAAGAAAGTTTCTGATTTGATAGAAGAATAACAGATATGTTTCGCTAGGTACGCGATTCGTGCTGATCGATGTATCTCGATGATGTTTTTGTTTTCGTTTTTGTTTTCGTTTTTGTTTTCGTTTTTGTTTTCGTTTTTGTTTTCGTTTTTGTTTTCGTTTTTGTTTTCGTTTTTGTTTTCGTTTTTGTTTTCGTTTTTGTTTTCGTGTTTGTTTTCGTTTTTGTTTTCGTTTTCGTTTTCGTTTTCGTTTTCGTTTTCGTTTTCGTTTTCGTTTTCGTTTTCGTTTTCGTTTTCGTTTTCGTTTTCGTTTTCGTTTTCGTTTTCGTTTTCGTTTTCGTTTTCGTTTTCGTTTTCGTTTTCGTTTTCGTTTTCGTTTTCGTTTTCGTTTTCGTTTTCGTTTTCGTTTTCGTTTTCGTTTTCGTTTTCGTTTTCGTTTTCGTTTTCGTTTTCGTTTTCGTTTTCGTTTTCGTTTTCGTTTTCGTTTTCGTTTTCGTTTTCGTTTTCGTTTTCGTTTTCGTTTTCGTTTTCGTTTTCGTTTTCGTTTTCGTTTTCGTTTTCGTTTTCGTTTTCGTTTTCGTTTTCGTTTTCGTTTTCGTTTTCGTTTTCGTTTTCGTTTTCGTTTTCGTTTTCGTTTTCGTTTTCGTTTTCGTTTTCGTTTTCGTTTTCGTTTTCGTTTTCGTTTTCGTTTTCGTTTTCGTTTTCGTTTTCGTTTTCGTTTTCGTTTTCGTTTTCGTTTTCGTTTTCGTTTTCGTTTTCGTTTTCGTTTTCGTTTTCGTTTTCGTTTTCGTTTTCGTTTTCGTTTTCGTTTTCGTTTTCGTTTTCGTTTTCGTTTTCGTTTTCGTTTTCGTTTTCGTTTTCGTTTTCGTTTTCGTTTTCGTTTTCGTTTTCGTTTTCGTTTTCGTTTTCGTTTTCGTTTTCGTTTTCGTTTTCGTTTTCGTTTTCGTTTTCGTTTTCGTTTTCGTTTTCGTTTTCGTTTTCGTTTTCGTTTTCGTTTTCGTTTTCGTTTTCGTTTTCGTTTTCGTTTTCGTTTTCGTTTTCGTTTTCGTTTTCGTTTTCGTTTTCGTTTTCGTTTTCGTTTTCGTTTTCGTTTTCGTTTTCGTTTTCGTTTTCGTTTTCGTTTTCGTTTTCGTTTTCGTTTTCGTTTTCGTTTTCGTTTTCGTTTTCGTTTTCGTTTTCGTTTTCGTTTTCGTTTTCGTTTTCGTTTTCGTTTTCGTTTTCGTTTTCGTTTTCGTTTTCGTTTTCGTTTTCGTTTTCGTTTTCGTTTTCGTTTTCGTTTTCGTTTTCGTTTTCGTTTTCGTTTTCGTTTTCGTTTTCGTTTTCGTTTTCGTTTTCGTTTTCGTTTTCGTTTTCGTTTTCGTTTTCGTTTTCGTTTTCGTTTTCGTTTTCGTTTTCGTTTTCGTTTTCGTTTTCGTTTTCGTTTTCGTTTTCGTTTTCGTTTTCGTTTTCGTTTTCGTTTTCGTTTTCGTTTTCGTTTTCGTTTTCGTTTTCGTTTTCGTTTTCGTTTTCGTTTTCGTTTTCGTTTTCGTTTTCGTTTTCGTTTTCGTTTTCGTTTTCGTTTTCGTTTTCGTTTTCGTTTTCGTTTTCGTTTTCGTTTTCGTTTTCGTTTTCGTTTTCGTTTTCGTTTTCGTTTTCGTTTTCGTTTTCGTTTTCGTTTTCGTTTTCGTTTTCGTTTTCGTTTTCGTTTTCGTTTTCGTTTTCGTTTTCGTTTTCGTTTTCGTTTTCGTTTTCGTTTTCGTTTTCGTTTTCGTTTTCGTTTTCGTTTTCGTTTTCGTTTTCGTTTTCGTTTTCGTTTTCGTTTTCGTTTTCGTTTTCGTTTTCGTTTTCGTTTTCGTTTTCGTTTTCGTTTTCGTTTTCGTTTTCGTTTTCGTTTTCGTTTTCGTTTTCGTTTTCGTTTTCGTTTTCGTTTTCGTTTTCGTTTTCGTTTTCGTTTTCGTTTTCGTTTTCGTTTTCGTTTTCGTTTTCGTTTTCGTTTTCGTTTTCGTTTTTGTTTTCGTTTTTGTTTTCGTTTTTGTTTTCGTTTTTGTTTTCGTTTTTGTTTTCGTTTTTGTTTTCGTTTTTGTTTTCGTTTTTGTTTTCGTTTTTGTTTTCGTTTTTGTTTTCGTTTTTGTTTTCGTTTTTGTTTTTGTTTTCGTTTTTGTTTTTGTTTTCCTTTTCGTTTTTGTTTTCGTTTCTGTTTTCGTTTTTGTTTTCGTTTTTGTTTTCGTTTTTGTTTTCGTTTTTGTTTTCGTGTTTGTTTTCGTTTTTGTTTTCGTTTTTGTTTTCGTTTTTGTTTTTGTTTTTGTTTTCGTTTTTGTTTTCGTTTTTGTTTTCGTTTTTGTTTTTGTTTTCGTTTTTGTTTTCGTTTTTGTTTTTGTTTTCCTTTTCGTTTTTGTTTGTGTTTTTCTTTTCGTTTTTGTTTTCGTTTTCCTTTTCGTTTTTGTTTGTGTTTTTGTTTTTGTCCTTGTTTCTGTCCTTGTCTTTGTCTTAATTGGTTTTTGTTTGTACGAGACTAAGTCCAGCGGCATAATGCTCTTCGATCGCACACGACCAAGTCCAGCGGCGTGTCGCTCCTAGGGCTGTTGCGAATACTTAAAAGTCCCTACGGTCAAAATCATTGGGTTGCGACTCACCTTTACGAGTTGCTCGCTCGCTGCGCTCGCTCGGAATGTTATAGCCTTACCTAAAACCAATCCACCTTGCGTTCGTTTTTCGAAAAGACCGCGATTTTCCGATAATTTACAGACGCGCGGGATCGGTTTTGAGGTTAGGCTAGTTTTATAAGAGCGAGCGAAGCGAGCGAGAAGCTACATCAATTCCCGCGCTATAGTTATATATCA
Organism: Bombus pascuorum; assembly: GCF_905332965.1. Lineage (NCBI taxonomy): Eukaryota > Metazoa > Arthropoda > Insecta > Hymenoptera > Apidae > Bombus > Bombus pascuorum. The sequence continues at coordinate 103,965 of NW_026869746.1, read as the reverse complement.
AATGTTCTTTACTAACAATTCTCACCGATCGAAAGAAAGTTTCTGATTTGATAGAAGAATAACAGATATGTTTCGCTAGGTACGCGATTCGTGCTGATCGATGTATCTCGATGATGTTTTTGTTTTCGTTTTTGTTTTCGTTTTTGTTTTCGTTTTTGTTTTCGTTTTTGTTTTCGTTTTTGTTTTCGTTTTTGTTTTCGTTTTTGTTTTCGTTTTTGTTTTCGTTTTTGTTTTCGTTTTTGTTTTCGTTTTTGTTTTCGTTTTTGTTTTCGTTTTTGTTGTCGTTTTTGTTTTCGTGTTTGTTTTCGTTTTTGTTTTCGTTTTCGTTTTCGTTTTTGTTTTCTTTTTTGTTTTCGTTTTTGTTTTCGTTTTTGTTTTCGTTTTTGTTTTCGTTTTTGTTTTCGTTTTTGTTTTCGTTTTTGTTTTCGTTTTTGTTTTCGTTTTTGTTTTCGTTTTTGATTTCGTTTTTGTTTTCGTTTTTGTTTTCGTTTTTGTTTTCGTTTTTGTTTTCGTTTTTGTTTTCGTTTTTGTTTTCGTTTTTGTTTTCGTGTTTGTTTTCGTCTTTGTTTTCGTTTTTGTTTTTGTTTTCCTTTTCGTTTTTGTTTGTGTTTTTGTTTTTGTCCTTGTTTCTGTCCTTGTCTTTGTCTTAATTGGTTTTTGTTTGTACGAGACTAAGTACAGCGGCATAATGCTCTTCGATCGCACACGACCAAGTCCAGCGGCGTGTCGCTCCTAGGGCTGTTGCGAATACTTAAAAGTCCCTACGGTCAAAATCATTGGGTTGCGACTCACCTTTACGAGTTGCTCGCTCGCTGCGCTCGCTCGGAATGTTATAGCCTTACCTAAAACCAATCCACCTTGCGTTCGTTTTTCGAAAAGACCGCGATTTTCCGATAATTTACAGACGCGCGGGATCGGTTTTGAGGTTAGGCTAGTTTTATAAGAGCGAGCGAAGCGAGCGAGAAGCTACATCAATTCCCGCGCTATAGTTATATATCAAATGTTCTTTACTAACAATTCTCACCGATCGAAAGAAAGTTTCTGATTTGATAGAAGAATAACAGATATGTTTCGCTAGGTACGCGATTCGTGCTGATCGATGTATCTCGATGATGTTTTTGTTTTCGTTTTTGTTTTCGTTTTTGTTTTCGTTTTTGTTTTCGTTTTTGTTTTCGTTTTTGTTTTCGTTTTTGTTTTCGTTTTTGTTTTCGTTTTTGTTTTCGTTTTTGTTTTCGTTTTTGTTTTCTTTTTTGTTTTCGTTTTTGTTGTCGTTTTTGTTTTCGTGTTTGTTTTCGTTTTTGTTTTCGTTTTCGTTTTCGTTTTTGTTTTCTTTTTTGTTTTCGTTTTTGTTTTCGTTTTTGTTTTCGTTTTTGTTTTCGTTTTTGTTTTCGTTTTTGTTTTCGTTTTTGTTTTCGTGTTTGTTTTCGTTTTTGTTTTCGTTTTTGTTTTCGTTTTTGTTTTTGTTTTCGTTTTTGTTTTCGTTTTTGTTTTCGTTTTTGTTTTTGTTTTCGTTTTTGTTTTCGTTTTTGTTTTTGTTTTCCTTTTCGTTTTTGTTTGTGTTTTTCTTTTCGTTTTTGTTTTCGTTTTCCTTTTCGTTTTTGTTTGTGTTTTTGTTTTTGTCCTTGTTTCTGTCCTTGTCTTTGTCTTAATTGGTTTTTGTTTGTACGAGACTAAGTCCAGCGGCATAATGCTCTTCGATCGCACACGACCAAGTCCAGCGGCGTGTCGCTCCTAGGGCTGTTGCGAATACTTAAAAGTCCCTACGGTCAAAATCATTGGGTTGCGACTCACCTTTACGAGTTGCTCGCTCGCTGCGCTCGCTCGGAATGTTATAGCCTTACCTAAAACCAATCCACCTTGCGTTCGTTTTTCGAAAAGACCGCGATTTTCCGATAATTTACAGACGCGCGGGATCGGTTTTGAGGTTAGGCTAGTTTTATAAGAGCGAGCGAAGCGAGCGAGAAGCTACATCAATTCCCGCGCTATAGTTATATATCAAATGTTCTTTACTAACAATTCTCACCGATCGAAAGAAAGTTTCTGATTTGATAGAAGAATAACAGATATGTTTCGCTAGGTACGCGATTCGTGCTGATCGATGTATCTCGATGATGTTTTTGTTTTCGTTTTTGTTTTCGTTTTTGTTTTCGTTTTTGTTTTCGTTTTTGTTTTCGTTTTTGTTTTCGTTTTTGTTTTCGTTTTTGTTTTCGTTTTTGTTTTCGTTTTTGTTTTCGTTTTTGTTTTCGTTTTTGTTGTCGTTTTTGTTTTCGTGTTTGTTTTCGTTTTTGTTTTCGTTTTCGTTTTCGTTTTTGTTTTCTTTTTTGTTTTCGTTTTTGTTTTCGTTTTTGTTTTCGTTTTTGTTTTCGTTTTTGTTTTCGTTTTTGTTTTCGTTTTTGTTTTCGTTTTTGTTTTCGTTTTTGTTTTCGTTTTTGATTTCGTTTTTGTTTTCGTTTTTGTTTTCGTTTTTGTTTTCGTTTTTGTTTTCGTTTTTGTTTTCGTTTTTGTTTTCGTTTTTGTTTTCGTGTTTGTTTTCGTTTTTGTTTTCGTTTTTGTTTTCGTTTTTGTTTTTGTTTTCGTTTTTGTTTTTGTTTTTGTCCTTGTTTCTGTCCTTGTCTTTGTCTTAATTGGTTTTTGTTTGTACGAGACTAAGTCCAGCGGCATAATGCTCTTCGATCGCACACGACCAAGTCCAGCGGCGTGTCGCTCCTAGGGCTGTTGCGAATACTTAAAAGTCCCTACGGTCAAAATCATTGGGTTGCGACTCACCTTTACGAGTTGCTCGCTCGCTGCGCTCGCTCGGAATGTTATAGCCTTACCTAAAACCAATCCACCTTGCGTTCGTTTTTCGAAAAGACCGCGATTTTCCGATAATTTACAGACGCGCGGGATCGGTTTTGAGGTTAGGCTAGTTTTATAAGAGCGAGCGAAGCGAGCGAGAAGCTACATCAATTCCCGCGCTATAGTTATATATCAAATGTTCTTTACTAACAATTCTCACCGATCGAAAGAAAGTTTCTGATTTGATAGAAGAATAACAGATATGTTTCGCTAGGTACGCGATTCGTGCTGATCGATGTATCTCGATGATGTTTTTGTTTTCGTTTTTGTTTTCGTTTTTGTTTTCGTTTTTGTTTTCGTTTTTCTTTTCGTGTTTGTTTTCGTTTTTGTTTTCGTTTTTGTTTTCGTTTTTGTTTTCGTTTTTTTTCGTTTTTGTTTTCGTTTTTGTTTTCGTTTTTGTTTTCGTTTTTGTTTTCGTTTTTGTTTTCGTTTTTGTTTTTGTTTTCGTTTTTGTTTTCGTTTTTGTTTTCGTTTTTGTTTTCGTTTTTGTTTTCGTTTTTGTTTTCGTTTTTGTTTTCGTTTTTGTTTTTGTTTTCGTTTTTGTTTTCGTTTTTGTTTTCGTTTTTGTTTTCGTTTTTGTTTTCGTTTTTGTTTTCGTTTTTGTTTTTGTTTTCGTTTTTGTTTTCGTTTTTGTTTTTGTTTTCCTTTTCGTTTTTGTTTGTGTTTTTGTTTTCGTTTTTGTTTTCGTTTTTGTTTTCGTTTTTGTTTTCGTTTTTGTTTTCGTTTTTGTTTTCGTTTTTGTTTTCGTGTTTGTTTTCGTTTTTGTTTTCGTTTTTGTTTTCGTTTTTGTTTTTGTTTTCGTTTTTGTTTTCGTTTTTGTTTTTGTTTTCCTTTTCGTTTTTGTTTGTGTTTTTGTTTTTGTCCTTGTTTCTGTCCTTGTCTTTGTCTTAATTGGTTTTTGTTTGTACGAGACTAAGTCCAGCGGCATAATGCTCTTCGATCGCACACGACCAAGTCCAGCGGCGTGTCGCTCCTAGGGCTGTTGCGAATACTTAAAAGTCCCTACGGTCAAAATCATTGGGTTGCGACTCACCTTTACGAGTTGCTCGCTCGCTGCGCTCGCTCGGAATGTTATAGCCTTACCTAAAACCAATCCACCTTGCGTTCGTTTTTCGAAAAGACCGCGATTTTCCGATAATTTACAGACGCGCGGGATCGGTTTTGAGGTTAGGCTAGTTTTATAAGAGCGAGCGAAGCGAGCGAGAAGCTACATCAATTCCCGCGCTATAGTTATATATCAAATGTTCTTTACTAACAATTCTCACCGATCGAAAGAAAGTTTCTGATTTGATAGAAGAATAACAGATATGTTTCGCTAGGTACGCGATTCGTGCTGATCGATGTATCTCGATGATGTTTTTGTTTTCGTTTTTGTTTTCGTTTTTGTTTTCGTTTTTGTTTTCGTTTTTCTTTTCGTGTTTGTTTTCGTTTTTGTTTTCGTTTTTGTTTTCGTTTTTGTTTTCGTTTTTTTTCGTTTTTGTTTTCGTTTTTGTTTTCGTTTTTGTTTTTTTTTTTGTTTTCGTTTTTGTTTTCGTTTTTGTTTTTGTTTTCGTTTTTGTTTTCGTTTTTGTTTTCGTTTTTGTTTTCGTTTTTGTTTTCGTTTTTGTTTTCGTTTTTGTTTTCGTTTTTGTTTTTGTTTTCGTTTTTGTTTTCGTTTTTGTTTTCGTTTTTGTTTTCGTTTTTGTTTTCGTTTTTGTTTTCGTTTTTGTTTTTGTTTTCGTTTTTGTTTTCGTTTTTGTTTTTGTTTTCCTTTTCGTTTTTGTTTGTGTTTTTGTTTTCGTTTTTGTTTTCGTTTTTGTTTTCGTTTTTGTTTTCGTTTTTGTTTTCGTTTTTGTTTTCGTTTTTGTTTTCGTGTTTGTTTTCGTTTTTGTTTTCGTTTTTGTTTTCGTTTTTGTTTTTGTTTTCGTTTTTGTTTTCGTTTTTGTTTTTGTTTTCCTTTTCGTTTTTGTTTGTGTTTTTGTTTTTGTCCTTGTTTCTGTCCTTGTCTTTGTCTTAATTGGTTTTTGTTTGTACGAGACTAAGTCCAGCGGCATAATGCTCTTCGATCGCACACGACCAAGTCCAGCGGCGTGTCGCTCCTAGGGCTGTTGCGAATACTTAAAAGTCCCTACGGTCAAAATCATTGGGTTGCGACTCACCTTTACGAGTTGCTCGCTCGCTGCGCTCGCTCGGAATGTTATAGCCTTACCTAAAACCAATCCACCTTGCGTTCGTTTTTCGAAAAGACCGCGATTTTCCGATAATTTACAGACGCGCGGGATCGGTTTTGAGGTTAGGCTAGTTTTATAAGAGCGAGCGAAGCGAGCGAGAAGCTACATCAATTCCCGCGCTATAGTTATATATCAAATGTTCTTTACTAACAATTCTCACCGATCGAAAGAAAGTTTCTGATTTGATAGAAGAATAACAGATATGTTTCGCTAGGTACGCGATTCGTGCTGATCGATGTATCTCGATGATGTTTTTGTTTTCGTTTTTGTTTTCGTTTTTGTTTTCGTTTTTGTTTTCGTTTTTGATTTCGTTTTCCTTTTCGTTTTTGTTTTCGTTTTTGTTTTCGTTTTTGTTTTCGTTTTTGTTTTCGTTTTTGTTTTCGTTTTTGTTTTCGTTTTTGTTTTCGTTTTTGTTTTCGTTTTTGTTTTCGTTTTTGTTTTCGTGTTTGTTTTCGTTTTTGTTTTCGTTTTTGTTTTCGTTTTTGTTTTCGTTTTTGTTGTCGTTTTTGTTTTCGTGTTTGTTTTCGTTTTTGTTTTCGTTTTCGTTTTCGTTTTTGTTTTCTTTTTTGTTTTCGTTTTTGTTTTCGTTTTTGTTTTCGTTTTTGTTTTCGTTTTTGTTTTCGTTTTTGTTTTCGTTTTTGTTTTCGTGTTTGTTTTCGTTTTTGTTTTCGTTTTTGTTTTCGTTTTTGTTTTTGTTTTTGTTTTCGTTTTTGTTTTCGTTTTTGTTTTCGTTTTTGTTTTTGTTTTCGTTTTTGTTTTCGTTTTTGTTTTCGTTTTTGTTTTCGTGTTTGTTTTCGTTTTTGTTTTCGTTTTTGTTTTCGTTTTTGTTTTTGTTTTTGTTTTTGTTTTTGTTTTTGTCCTTGTTTCTGTCCTTGTCTTTGTCTTAATTGGTTTTTGTTTGTACGAGACTAAGTCCAGCGGCATAATGCTCTTCGATCGCACACGACCAAGTCCAGCGGCGTGTCGCTCCTAGGGCTGTTGCGAATACTTAAAAGTCCCTACGGTCAAAATCATTGGGTTGCGACTCACCTTTACGAGTTGCTCGCTCGCTGCGCTCGCTCGGAATGTTATAGCCTTACCTAAAACCAATCCACCTTGCGTTCGTTTTTCGAAAAGACCGCGATTTTCCGATAATTTACAGACGCGCGGGATCGGTTTTGAGGTTAGGCTAGTTTTATAAGAGCGAGCGAAGCGAGCGAGAAGCTACATCAATTCCCGCGCTATAGTTATATATCAAATGTTCTTTACTAACAATTCTCACCGATCGAAAGAAAGTTTCTGATTTGATAGAAGAATAACAGATATGTTTCGCTAGGTACGCGATTCGTGCTGATCGATGTATCTCGATGATGTTTTTGTTTTCGTTTTTGTTTTCGTTTTTGTTTTCGTTTTTGTTTTCGTTTTTGTTTTCGTTTTTGTTTTCGTTTTTGTTTTCGTTTTTGTTTTCGTTTTTGTTTTCGTTTTTGTTTTCGTTTTTGTTTTCGTTTTTGTTTTCGTTTTTGTTGTCGTTTTTGTTTTCGTGTTTGTTTTCGTTTTTGTTTTCGTTTTCGTTTTCGTTTTTGTTTTCTTTTTTGTTTTCGTTTTTGTTTTCGTTTTTGTTTTCGTTTTTGTTTTCGTTTTTGTTTTCGTTTTTGTTTTCGTTTTTGTTTTCGTGTTTGTTTTCGTTTTTGTTTTCGTTTTTGTTTTCGTTTTTGTTTTTGTTTTTGTTTTCGTTTTTGTTTTCGTTTTTGTTTTCGTTTTTGTTTTTGTTTTCGTTTTTGTTTTCGTTTTTGTTTTTGTTTTCCTTTTCGTTTTTGTTTGTGTTTTTCTTTTCGTTTTTGTTTTCGTTTTCCTTTTCGTTTTTGTTTGTGTTTTTGTTTTTGTCCTTGTTTCTGTCCTTGTCTTTGTCTTAATTGGTTTTTGTTTGTACGAGACTAAGTCCAGCGGCATAATGCTCTTCGATCCCACACGACCAAGTCCAGCGGCGTGTCGCTCCTAGGGCTGTTGCGAATACTTAAAAGTCCCTACGGTCAAAATCATTGGGTTGCGACTCACCTTTACGAGTTGCTCGCTCGCTGCGCTCGCTCGGAATGTTATAGCCTTACCTAAAACCAATCCACCTTGCGTTCGTTTTTCGAAAAGACCGCGATTTTCCGATAATTTACAGACGCGCGGGATCGGTTTTGAGGTTAGGCTAGTTTTATAAGAGCGAGCGAAGCGAGCGAGAAGCTACATCAATTCCCGCGCTATAGTTATATATCAAATGTTCTTTACTAACAATTCTCACCGATCGAAAGAAAGTTTCTGATTTGATAGAAGAATAACAGATATGTTTCGCTAGGTACGCGATTCGTGCTGATCGATGTATCTCGATGATGTTTTTGTTTTCGTTTTTGTTTTCGTTTTTGTTTTCGTTTTTGTTTTCGTTTTTGTTTTCGTTTTTGTTTTCGTTTTTGTTTTCGTTTTTGTTTTCGTTTTTGTTTTCGTTTTTGTTTTCGTTTTTGTTTTCGTTTTTGTTTTCGTTTTTGTTTTCGTTTTTGTTTTCGTTTTTGTTTTCGTTTTTGTTTTCGTTTTTGTTTTCGTTTTTGTTTTCGTTTTTGATTTCGTTTTTGTTTTCGTTTTTGTTTTCGTTTTTGTTTTCGTTTTTGTTTTCGTTTTTGTTTTCGTTTTTGTTTTCGTTTTTGTTTTCGTGTTTGTTTTCGTTTTTGTTTTCGTTTTTGTTTTCGTTTTTGTTTTTGTTTTCGTTTTTGTTTTTGTTTTTGTCCTTGTTTCTGTCCTTGTCTTTGTCTTAATTGGTTTTTGTTTGTACGAGACTAAGTCCAGCGGCATAATGCTCTTCGATCGCACACGACCAAGTCCAGCGGCGTGTCGCTCCTAGGGCTGTTGCGAATACTTAAAAGTCCCTACGGTCAAAATCATTGGGTTGCGACTCACCTTTACGAGTTGCTCGCTCGCTGCGCTCGCTCGGAATGTTATAGCCTTACCTAAAACCAATCCACCTTGCGTTCGTTTTTCGAAAAGACCGCGATTTTCCGATAATTTACAGACGCGCGGGATCGGTTTTGAGGTTAGGCTAGTTTTATAAGAGCGAGCGAAGCGAGCGAGAAGCTACATCAATTCCCGCGCTATAGTTATATATCAAATGTTCTTTACTAACAATTCTCACCGATCGAAAGAAAGTTTCTGATTTGATAGAAGAATAACAGATATGTTTCGCTAGGTACGCGATTCGTGCTGATCGATGTATCTCGATGATGTTTTTGTTTTCGTTTTTGTTTTCGTTTTTGTTTTCGTTTTTGTTTTCGTTTTTGTTTTCGTTTTTGTTTTCGTTTTTGTTTTCGTTTTTGTTTTCGTTTTTGTTTTCGTTTTTGTTTTCGTTTTTGTTTTCGTTTTTGTTGTCGTTTTTGTTGTCGTTTTTGTTTTCGTGTTTGTTTTCGTTTTTGTTTTCGTTTTCGTTTTCGTTTTTGTTTTCTTTTTTGTTTTCGTTTTTGTTTTCGTTTTTGTTTTCGTTTTTGTTTTCGTTTTTGTTTTCGTTTTTGTTTTCGTTTTTGTTTTCGTTTTTGTTTTCGTTTTTGTTTTCGTTTTTGTTTTCGTTTTTGATTTCGTTTTTGTTTTCGTTTTTGTTTTCGTTTTTGTTTTCGTTTTTGTTTTCGTTTTTGTTTTCGTTTTTGTTTTCGTTTTTGTTTTCGTGTTTGTTTTCGTTTTTGTTTTCGTTTTTGTTTTCGTTTTTGTTTTTGTTTTCGTTTTTGTTTTTGTTTTTGTCCTTGTTTCTGTCCTTGTCTTTGTCTTAATTGGTTTTTGTTTGTACGAGACTAAGTCCAGCGGCATAATGCTCTTCGATCGCACACGACCAAGTCCAGCGGCGTGTCGCTCCTAGGGCTGTTGCGAATACTTAAAAGTCCCTACGGTCAAAATCATTGGGTTGCGACTCACCTTTACGAGTTGCTCGCTCGCTGCGCTCGCTCGGAATGTTATAGCCTTACCTAAAACCAATCCACCTTGCGTTCGTTTTTCGAAAAGACCGCGATTTTCCGATAATTTACAGACGCGCGGGATCGGTTTTGAGGTTAGGCTAGTTTTATAAGAGCGAGCGAAGCGAGCGAGAAGCTACATCAATTCCCGCGCTATAGTTATATATCAAATGTTCTTTACTAACAATTCTCACCGATCGAAAGAAAGTTTCTGATTTGATAGAAGAATAACAGATATGTTTCGCTAGGTACGCGATTCGTGCTGATAGATGTATCTCGATGATGTTTTTGTTTTCGTTTTTGTTTTCGTTTTTGTTTTCGTTTTTGTTTTCGTTTTTCTTTTCGTGTTTGTTTTCGTTTTTGTTTTCGTTTTTGTTTTCTTTTTTGTTTTCGTTTTTGTTTTCGTTTTTGTTTTCTTTTTTGTTTTCGTTTTTGTTTTCGTTTTTGTTTTCGTTTTTGTTTTCGTTTTTGTTTTCGTTTTTGTTTTCGTTTTTGATTTCGTTTTTGTTTTCGTTTTTGTTTTCGTTTTTGTTTTCGTTTTTGTTTTCGTTTTTGTTTTCGTTTTTGTTTTCGTGTTTGTTTTCGTGTTTGTTTTCGTTTTCGTTTTCGTTTTCGTTTTCTTTTTTGTATTCGTTTTTGTTTTCGTTTTTGTTTTCGTTTTTGTTTTCGTTTTTGTTTTCGTTTTTGTTTTCGTTTTTGTTTTCGTTTTTGTTTTCGTTTTTGTTTTCGTTTTTGATTTCGTTTTTGTTTTCGTTTTTGTTTTCGTTTTTGTTTTCGTTTTTGTTTTCGTTTTTGTTTTCGTTTTTGTTTTTGTTTTCCTTTTCGTTTTTGTTTTCGTTTTTGTTTTCGTTTTTGTTTTCGTTTTTGTTTTCGTTTTTGTTTTCGTTTTTGTTTTCGTTTTTGTTTTCGTTTTTGTTTTCGTGTTTGTTTTCGTTTTTGTTTTCGTTTTTGTTTTCTTTTTTGTTTTCGTTTTTGTTTTCGTTTTTGTTTTCGTTTTTGTTTTCGTGTTTGTTTTCGTTTTTGTTTTCGTTTTTGTTTTCGTTTTTGTTTTCGTTTTTGTTTTCGTGTTTGTTTTCGTTTTTGTTTTCGTTTTTGTTTTCGTTTTTGTTTTCGTTTTTGTTTTCGTTTTTGTTTTCGTTTTTGTTTTCGTTTTTGTTTTCGTTTTTGTTTTCGTTTTTGTTTTCTTTTTTGTTTTCGTTTTTGTTTTCGTTTTTGTTTTCGTTTTTGTTTTCGTTTTTGATTTCGTTTTTGTTTTCGTTTTTGTTTTCGTTTTTGTTTTCGTTTTTGTTTTCGTTTTTGTTTTCGTTTTTGTTTTCGTTTTTGTTTTCGTGTTTGTTTTCGTTTTTGTTTTCGTTTTCGTTTTTGTTTTTGTTTTTGTTTTTGATTTTGTTTTTGTTTTTGTCCTTGTTTCTGTCCTTGTCTTTGTCTTAATTGGTTTTTGTTTGTACGAGACTAAGTCCAGCGGCATAATGCTCTTCGATCCCACACGACCAAGTCCAGCGGCGTGTCGCTCCTAGGGCTGTTGCGAATACTTAAAAGTCCCTACGGTCAAAATCATTGGGTTGCGACTCACCTTTACGAGTTGCTCGCTCGCTGCGCTCGCTCGGAATGTTATAGCCTTACCTAAAACCAATCCACCTTGCGTTCGTTTTTCGAAAAGACCGCGATTTTCCGATAATTTACAGACGCGCGGGATCGGTTTTGAGGTTAGGCTAGTTTTATAAGAGCGAGCGAAGCGAGCGAGAAGCTACATCAATTCCCGCGCTATAGTTATATATCAAATGTTCTTTACTAACAATTCTCACCGATCGAAAGAAAGTTTCTGATTTGATAGAAGAATAACAGATATGTTTCGCTAGGTACGCGATTCGTGCTGATCGATGTATCTCGATGATGTTTTTGTTTTCGTTTTTGTTTTCGTTTTTGTTTTCGTTTTTGTTTTTGTTTTCGTTTTTGTTTTCGTTTTTGTTTTTGTTTTCCTTTTCGTTTTTGTTTTCGTTTTTGTTTTCGTTTTTGTTTTCGTTTTTGTTTTCGTTTTTGTTTTCGTTTTTGTTTTCGTTTTTGTTTTCGTTTTTGATTTCGTTTTTGTTTTCGTTTTTGTTTTCGTTTTTGTTTTCTTTTTTGTTTTCGTTTTTGTTTTCGTTTTTGTTTTCTTTTTTGTTTTCGTTTTTGTTTTCGTTTTTGTTTTCGTTTTTGTTTTCGTTTTTGTTTTCGTTTTTGTTTTCGTTTTTGTATTCGTTTTTGTTTTCGTTTTTGTTTTCGTTTTCGTTTTTGTTTTCGTTTTTGTTTTCGTTTTTGTTTTCGTTTTTGTTTTCGTTTTTGTTTTTGTTTTCGTTTTTGTTTTCGTTTTTGTTTTTGTTTTCCTTTTCGTTTTTGTTTTCGTTTTTGTATTCGTTTTTGTTTTCGTTTTCGTTTTTGTTTTCGTTTTTGTTTTCGTTTTTGTTTTCGTTTTTGTTTTCGTTTTTGTTTTCGTTTTTGTTTTCGTTTTTGTTTTCGTGTTTGTTTTCGTTTTTGTTTTCGTTTTCGTTTTCGTTTTTGTTTTCTTTTTTGTTTTCGTTTTTGTTTTCGTTTTTGTTTTCGTTTTTGTTTTCGTTTTTGTTTTCGTTTTTGTTTTCGTTTTTGTTTTCGTTTTTGTTTTCGTTTTTGTTTTCGTTTTTGTTTTCGTTTTTGTTTTCGTGTTTGTTTTCGTTTTTGTTTTCGTTTTTGTTTTCGTTTTTGTTTTCGTTTTTGTTTTCGTTTTTGTTTTCGTTTTTGTTTTCGTTTTTGTTTTCGTTTTTGTTTTCGTTTTTGTTTTTGTTTTCGTTTTTGTTTTCGTTTTTGTTATCGTTTTTGTTTTCGTTTTTGTTTTCGTTTTTGTTTTTGTTTTCGTTTTTGTTTTCGTTTTTGTTTTTGTTTTCCTTTTCGTTTTTGTTTTCGTTTTTGTTTTCGTTTTTGTTTTCGTTTTTGTTTTCGTTTTTGTTTTCGTTTTTGTTTTCGTTTTTGTTTTCGTTTTTGTTTTCGTGTTTGTTTTCGTTTTTGTTTTCGTTTTTGTTTTCTTTTTTGTTTTCGTTTTTGTTTTCGTTTTTGTTTTCGTTTTTGTTTTCGTGTTTGTTTTCGTGTTTGTTTTCGTTTTTGTTTTCGTTTTTGTTTTCGTTTTTGTTTTCGTTTTTGTTTTCGTGTTTGTTTTCGTTTTTGTTTTCGTTTTTGTTTTCGTTTTTGTTTTCGTTTTTGTTTTCGTTTTTTTTTCGTTTTTGTTTTCGTTTTTGTTTTCGTTTTTGTTTTCGTTTTTGTTTTCGTTTTTGTTTTCGTTTTTGTTTTCGTTTTTGTTTTCGTTTTTGTTTTCGTTTTTGATTTCGTTTTTGTTTTCGTTTTTGTTTTCGTTTTTGTTTTCGTTTTTGTTTTCGTTTTTGTTTTCGTTTTTGTTTTCGTTTTTGTTTTCGTGTTTGTTTTCGTTTTTGTTTTCGTTTTTGTTTTCGTTTTTGTTTTCGTGTTTGTTTTCGTTTTTGTTTTCGTTTTTGTTTTCGTTTTTGTTTTCGTTTTTGTTTTCGTTTTTGTTTTCGTTTTTGTTTTCGTTTTTGTTTTTGTTTTCGTTTTTGTTTTCGTTTTTGTTTTCGTTTTTGTTTTCGTTTTTGTTTTCTTTTTTGTTTTCGTTTTTGTTTTCGTTTTTGTTTTCGTTTTTGTTTTCGTTTTTGTTTTCGTTTTTGTTTTCGTTTTTGTTTTCGTGTTTGTTTTCGTTTTTGTTTTCGTTTTCGTTTTCGTTTTTGTTTTCTTTTTTGTTTTCGTTTTTGTTTTCGTTTTTGTTTTCGTGTTTGTTTTCTTTTTTGTTTTCGTTTTTGTTTTCGTTTTTGTTTTCGTTTTTGTTTTCGTTTTTGTTTTCGTGTTTGTTTTCGTTTTTGTTTTCGTTTTTGTTTTCGTTTTTGTTTTCGTGTTTGTTTTCGTTTTTGTTTTCGTTTTTGTTTTCGTTTTTGTTTTTGTTTTCGTTTTTGTTTTTGTTTTTGTCCTTGTTTCTGTCCTTGTCTTTGTCTTAATTGGTTTTTGTTTGTACGAGACTAAGTCCAGCGGCATAATGCTCTTCGATCGCACACGACCAAGTCCAGCGGCGTGTCGCTCCTAGGGCTGTTGCGAATACTTAAAAGTCCCTACGGTCAAAATCATTGGGTTGCGACTCACCTTTACGAGTTGCTCGCTCGCTGCGCTCGCTCGGAATGTTATAGCCTTACCTAAAACCAATCCACCTTGCGTTCGTTTTTCGAAAAGACCGCGATTTTCCGATAATTTACAGACGCGCGGGATCGGTTTTGAGGTTAGGCTAGTTTTATAAGAGCGAGCGAAGCGAGCGAGAAGCTACATCAATTCCCGCGCTATAGTTATATATCAAATGTTCTTTACTAACAATTCTCACCGATCGAAAGAAAGTTTCTGATTTGATAGAAGAATAACAGATATGTTTCGCTAGGTACGCGATTCGTGCTGATCGATGTATCTCGATGATGTTGTTGGTTTCGTTTTTGTTTTCGTTTTTGTTTTCGTTTTTGTTTTCGTTTTTGATTTCGTTTTTGTTTTCGTTTTTGTTTTCGTTTTTGTTTTCGTTTTTGTTTTCGTTTTTGTTTTCGTTTTTGTTTTCGTTTTTGTTTTCGTGTTTGTTTTCGTTTTTGTTTTCGTTTTCGTTTTCGTTTTTGTTTTCTTTTTTGTTTTCGTTTTTGTTTTCGTTTTTGTTTTCGTTTTTGTTTTCGTTTTTGTTTTCGTTTTTGTTTTCGTTTTTGTTTTCGTTTTTGTTTTCGTTTTTGTTTTCGTTTTTGATTTCGTTTTTGTTTTCGTTTTTGTTTTCGTTTTTGTTTTCGTTTTTGTTTGCGTTTTTGTTTTCGTTTTTGTTTTCGTTTTTGTTTTCGTTTTTGTTTTCGTTTTTGTTTTCGTTTTTGTTTTCGTTTTTGTTTTCGTTTTTGTTTTCGTTTTTGTTTTTGTTTTCGTTTTTGTTTTTGTTTTTGTCCTTGTTTCTGTCCTTGTCTTTGTCTTAATTGGTTTTTGTTTGTACGAGACTAAGTCCAGCGGCATAATGCTCTTCGATCGCACACGACCAAGTCCAGCGGCGTGTCGCTCCTAGGGCTGTTGCGAATACTTAAAAGTCCCTACGGTCAAAATCATTGGGTTGCGACTCACCTTTACGAGTTGCTCGCTCGCTGCGCTCGCTCGGAATGTTATAGCCTTACCTAAAACCAATCCACCTTGCGTTCGTTTTTCGAAAAGACCGCGATTTTCCGATAATTTACAGACGCGCGGGATCGGTTTTGAGGTTAGGCTAGTTTTATAAGAGCGAGCGAAGCGAGCGAGAAGCTACATCAATTCCCGCGCTATAGTTATATATCAAATGTTCTTTACTAACAATTCTCACCGATCGAAAGAAAGTTTCTGATTTGATAGAAGAATAACAGATATGTTTCGCTAGGTACGCGATTCGTGCTGATCGATGTATCTCGATGATGTTTTTGTTTTCGTTTTTGTTTTCGTTTTTGTTTTCGTTTTTGTTTTCGTTTTTCTTTTCGTGTTTGTTTTCGTTTTTGTTTTCGTTTTTGTTTTCTTTTTTGTTTTCGTTTTTGTTTTCGTTTTTGTTTTCTTTTTTGTTTTCGTTTTTGTTTTCGTTTTTGTTTTCGTTTTTGTTTTCGTTTTTGTTTTCGTTTTTGTTTTCGTTTTTGTTTTTGTTTTCGTTTTTGTTTTCGTTTTTGTTTTCGTTTTTGTTTTCGTTTTTGTTTTCGTTTTTGTTTTCGTTTTTGTTTTCGTTTTTGTTTTCGTTTTTGTTTTCGTGTTTGTTTTCGTTTTTGTTTTCGTTTTTGTTTTCGTTTTTGTTTTCGTTTTTGTTTTCGTTTTTGTTTTCGTTTTTGTTTTCGTTTTTGTTTTTGTTTTCGTTTTTGTTTTCGTTTTTGTTTTCGTTTTTGTTTTCGTTTTTGTTTTCGTTTTTGTTTTCGTTTTTGTTTTCGTTTTTGTTTTCGTTTTTGTTTTCGTTTTTGTTTTCGTGTTTGTTTTCGTTTTTGTTTTCGTTTTTGTTTTCGTTTTTGTTTTTGTTTTCGTTTTTGTTTTTGTTTTTGTCCTTGTTTCTGTCCTTGTCTTTGTCTTAATTGGTTTTTGTTTGTACGAGACTAAGTCCAGCGGCATAATGCTCTTCGATCCCACACGACCAAGTCCAGCGGCGTGTCGCTCCTAGGGCTGTTGCGAATACTTAAAAGTCCCTACGGTCAAAATCATTGGGTTGCGACTCACCTTTACGAGTTGCTCGCTCGCTGCGCTCGCTCGGAATGTTATAGCCTTACCTAAAACCAATCCACCTTGCGTTCGTTTTTCGAAAAGACCGCGATTTTCCGATAATTTACAGACGCGCGGGATCGGTTTTGAGGTTAGGCTAGTTTTATAAGAGCGAGCGAAGCGAGCGAGAAGCTACATCAATTCCCGCGCTATAGTTATATATCAAATGTTCTTTACTAACAATTCTCACCGATCGAAAGAAAGTTTCTGATTTGATAGAAGAATAACAGATATGTTTCGCTAGGTACGCGATTCGTGCTGATCGATGTATCTCGATGATGTTGTTGTTTTCGTTTTTGTTTTCGTTTTTGTTTTCGTTTTTGTTTTCGTTTTTGATTTCGTTTTTGTTTTCGTTTTTGTTTTCGTTTTTGTTTTCGTTTTTGTTTTCGTTTTTGTTTTCGTTTTTGTTTTCGTTTTTGTTTTTGTTTTCGTTTTTGTTTTCGTTTTTGTTTTTGTTTTCCTTTTCGTTTTTGTTTGTGTTTTTGTTTTCGTTTTTGTTTTCGTTTTTGTTTTCGTTTTTGTTTTCGTTTTTGTTTTCGTTTTTGTTTTCGTTTTTGATTTCGTTTTTGTTTTCGTTTTTGTTTTCGTTTTTGTTTTCGTTTTTGTTTTCGTTTTTGTTTTCGTTTTTGTTTTCGTTTTTGTTTTCGTGTTTGTTTTCGTTTTTGTTTTCGTTTTCGTTTTTGTTTTTGTTTTTGTTTTTGATTTTGTTTTTGTTTTTGTCCTTGTTTCTGTCCTTGTCTTTGTCTTAATTGGTTTTTGTTTGTACGAGACTAAGTCCAGCGGCATAATGCTCTTTGATCCCACACGACCAAGTCCAGCGGCGTGTCGCTCCTAGGGCTGTTGCGAATACTTAAAAGTCCCTACGGTCAAAATCATTGGGTTGCGACTCACCTTTACGAGTTGCTCGCTCGCTGCGCTCGCTCGGAATGTTATAGCCTTACCTAAAACCAATCCACCTTGCGTTCGTTTTTCGAAAAGACCGCGATTTTCCGATAATTTACAGACGCGCGGGATCGGTTTTGAGGTTAGGCTAGTTTTATAAGAGCGAGCGAAGCGAGCGAGAAGCTACATCAATTCCCGCGCTATAGTTATATATCAAATGTTCTTTACTAACAATTCTCACCGATCGAAAGAAAGTTTCTGATTTGATAGAAGAATAACAGATATGTTTCGCTAGGTACGCGATTCGTGCTGATCGATGTATCTCGATGATGTTGTTGTTTTCGTTTTTGTTTTCGTTTTTGTTTTCGTTTTCGTTTTTGTTTTCGTTTTTGTTTTCGTTTTTGATTTCGTTTTTGTTTTCGTTTTTGTTTTCGTTTTTGTTTTCGTTTTTGTTTTCGTTTTTGTTTTCGTTTTTGTTTTCGTTTTTGTTTTCGTGTTTGTTTTCGTTTTTGTTTTCGTTTTCGTTTTTGTTTTTGTTTTTGTTTTTGATTTTGTTTTTGTCCTTGTTTCTGTCCTTGTCTTTGTCTTAATTGGTTTTTGTTTGTACGAGACTAAGTCCAGCGGCATAATGCTCTTCGATCCCACACGACCAAGTCCAGCGGCGTGTCGCTCCTAGGGCTGTTGCGAATACTTAAAAGTCCCTACGGTCAAAATCATTGGGTTGCGACTCACCTTTACGAGTTGCTCGCTCGCTGCGCTCGCTCGGAATGTTATAGCCTTACCTAAAACCAATCCACCTTGCGTTCGTTTTTCGAAAAGACCGCGATTTTCCGATAATTTACAGACGCGCGGGATCGGTTTTGAGGTTAGGCTAGTTTTATAAGAGCGAGCGAAGCGAGCGAGAAGCTACATCAATTCCCGCGCTATAGTTATATATCAAATGTTCTTTACTAACAATTCTCACCGATCGAAAGAAAGTTTCTGATTTGATAGAAGAATAACAGATATGTTTCGCTAGGTACGCGATTCGTGCTGATCGATGTATCTCGATGATGTTTTTGTTTTCGTTTTTGTTTTCGTTTTTGTTTTCGTTTTTGTTTTCGTTTTTGTTTTCGTTTTTGTTTTCGTTTTTGTTTTCGTTTTTGTTTTCGTTTTTGTTTTCGTTTTTGTTTTCGTTTTTGTTTTCGTTTTTGTTTTCGTTTTTGTTGTCGTTTTTGTTTTCGTGTTTGTTTTCGTTTTTGTTTTCGTTTTCGTTTTCGTTTTTGTTTTCTTTTTTGTTTTCGTTTTTGTTTTCGTTTTTGTTTTCGTTTTTGTTTTCGTTTTTGTTTTCGTTTTTGTTTTCGTTTTTGTTTTCGTTTTTGTTTTCGTTTTTGTTTTCGTTTTTGATTTCGTTTTTGTTTTCGTTTTTGTTTTCGTTTTTGTTTTCGTTTTTGTTTTCGTTTTTGTTTTCGTTTTTGTTTTCGTTTTTGTTTTCGTGTTTGTTTTCGTTTTTGTTTTCGTTTTTGTTTTTGTTTTCCTTTTCGTTTTTGTTTGTGTTTTTGTTTTTGTCCTTGTTTCTGTCCTTGTCTTTGTCTTAATTGGTTTTTGTTTGTACGAGACTAAGTCCAGCGGCATAATGCTCTTCGATCGCACACGACCAAGTCCAGCGGCGTGTCGCTCCTAGGGCTGTTGCGAATACTTAAAAGTCCCTACGGTCAAAATCATTGGGTTGCGACTCACCTTTACGAGTTGCTCGCTCGCTGCGCTCGCTCGGAATGTTATAGCCTTACCTAAAACCAATCCACCTTGCGTTCGTTTTTCGAAAAGACCGCGATTTTCCGATAATTTACAGACGCGCGGGATCGGTTTTGAGGTTAGGCTAGTTTTATAAGAGCGAGCGAAGCGAGCGAGAAGCTACATCAATTCCCGCGCTATAGTTAGTTATATATCAAATGTTCTTTACTAACAATTCTCACCGATCGAAAGAAAGTTTCTGATTTGATAGAAGAATAACAGATATGTTTCGCTAGGTACGCGATTCGTGCTGATCGATGTATCTCGATGATGTTTTTGTTTTCGTTTTTGTTTTCGTTTTTGTTTTCGTTTTTGTTTTCGTTTTTGTTTTCGTTTTTGTTTTCGTTTTTGTTTTCGTTTTTGTTTTCGTGTTTGTTTTCGTTTTTGTTTTCGTTTTCGTTTTCGTTTTCGTTTTCGTTTTCGTTTTCGTTTTCGTTTTCGTTTTCGTTTTCGTTTTCGTTTTCGTTTTCGTTTTCGTTTTCGTTTTCGTTTTCGTTTTCGTTTTCGTTTTCGTTTTCGTTTTCGTTTTCGTTTTCGTTTTCGTTTTCGTTTTCGTTTTCGTTTTCGTTTTCGTTTTCGTTTTCGTTTTCGTTTTCGTTTTCGTTTTCGTTTTCGTTTTCGTTTTCGTTTTCGTTTTCGTTTTCGTTTTCGTTTTCGTTTTCGTTTTCGTTTTCGTTTTCGTTTTCGTTTTCGTTTTCGTTTTCGTTTTCGTTTTCGTTTTCGTTTTCGTTTTCGTTTTCGTTTTCGTTTTCGTTTTCGTTTTCGTTTTCGTTTTCGTTTTCGTTTTCGTTTTCGTTTTCGTTTTCGTTTTCGTTTTCGTTTTCGTTTTCGTTTTCGTTTTCGTTTTCGTTTTCGTTTTCGTTTTCGTTTTCGTTTTCGTTTTCGTTTTCGTTTTCGTTTTCGTTTTCGTTTTCGTTTTCGTTTTCGTTTTCGTTTTCGTTTTCGTTTTCGTTTTCGTTTTCGTTTTCGTTTTCGTTTTCGTTTTCGTTTTCGTTTTCGTTTTCGTTTTCGTTTTCGTTTTCGTTTTCGTTTTCGTTTTCGTTTTTGTTTTCGTTTTCGTTTTCGTTTTCGTTTTCGTTTTCGTTTTCGTTTTTGTTTTTGTTTTCGTTTTTGTTTTCGTTTTTGTTTTCGTTTTTGTTTTCGTTTTTGTTTTCGTTTTTGTTTTCGTTTTTGTTTTCGTTTTTGTTTTTGTTTTCGTTTTTGTTTTTGTTTTCCTTTTCGTTTTTGTTTTCGTTTTTGTTTTCGTTTTTGTTTTCGTTTTTGTTTTCGTTTTTGTTTTCGTTTTTGTTTTCGTGTTTGTTTTCGTTTTTGTTTTCGTTTTTGTTTTCGTTTTTGTTTTCGTTTTTGTTTTCGTTTTTGTTTTTGTTTTCGTTTTTGTTTTCGTTTTTGTTTTCGTTTTTGTTTTCGTTTTTGTTTTCGTTTTTGTTTTCGTTTTTGTTTTCGTGTTTGTTTTCGTTTTTGTTTTCGTTTTTGTTTTCGTTTTTGTTTTTGTTTTCGTTTTTGTTTTCGTTTTTGTTTTCGTTTTCGTTTTCGTTTTTGTTTTCGTTTTTGTTTTCGTTTTTGTTTTCGTTTTTGTTTTCGTTTTTGTTTTCGTTTTTGTTTTCGTTTTTGTTTTCGTTTTTGTTTTCGTTTTTGTTTTCGTTTTTGTTTTCGTTTTTGTTTTTGTTTTCGTTTTTGTTTTCGTTTTTGTTTTCGTTTTTGTTTTCGTTTTTGATTTCGTTTTTGTTTTCGTTTTTGTTTTCGTTTTTGTTTTCGTTTTTGTTTTCGTTTTTGTTTTCGTTTTTGTTTTCGTTTTTGTTTTCGTGTTTGTTTTCGTTTTTGTTTTCGTTTTTGTTTTCGTTTTTGTTTTTGTTTTCGTTTTTGTTTTTGTTTTTGTCCTTGTTTCTGTCCTTGTCTTTGTCTTAATTGGTTTTTGTTTGTACGAGACTAAGTCCAGCGGCATAATGCTCTTCGATCGCACACGACCAAGTCCAGCGGCGTGTCGCTCCTAGGGCTGTTGCGAATACTTAAAAGTCCCTACGGTCAAAATCATTGGGTTGCGACTCACCTTTACGAGTTGCTCGCTCGCTGCGCTCGCTCGGAATGTTATAGCCTTACCTAAAACCAATCCACCTTGCGTTCGTTTTTCGAAAAGACCGCGATTTTCCGATAATTTACAGACGCGCGGGATCGGTTTTGAGGTTAGGCTAGTTTTATAAGAGCGAGCGAAGCGAGCGAGAAGCTACATCAATTCCCGCGCTATAGTTATATATCAAATGTTCTTTACTAACAATTCTCACCGATCGAAAGAAAGTTTCTGATTTGATAGAAGAATAACAGATATGTTTCGCTAGGTACGCGATTCGTGCTGATCGATGTATCTCGATGATGTTGTTGTTTTCGTTTTTGTTTTCGTTTTTGTTTTCGTTTTTGTTTTCGTTTTTGATTTCGTTTTTGTTTTCGTTTTTGTTTTCGTTTTTGTTTTCGTTTTTGTTTTCGTTTTTGTTTTCGTTTTTGATTTCGTTTTTGTTTTCGTTTTTGTTTTCTTTTTTGTTTTCGTTTTTGTTTTCGTTTTTGTTTTCGTTTTTGTTTTCGTTTTT
The DNA here is from genome assembly GCF_905332965.1 of Bombus pascuorum. Lineage (NCBI taxonomy): Eukaryota > Metazoa > Arthropoda > Insecta > Hymenoptera > Apidae > Bombus > Bombus pascuorum. The sequence continues at coordinate 83,460 of NW_026869746.1, read as the reverse complement.
GTTTTCGTTTTTGTTTTCGTTTTTGTTTTTGTTTTCGTTTTTGTTTTCGTTTTTGTATTCGTTTTTGTTTTCGTTTTTGTTTTCGTTTTCGTTTTTGTTTTCGTTTTTGTTTTCGTTTTTGTTTTCGTTTTTGTTTTCGTTTTTGTTTTCGTTTTTGTTTTCGTTTTTGTTTTCGTTTTTGTTTTCGTTTTTGTTTTTGTTTTCGTTTTTGTTTTCGTTTTTGTTTTTGTTTTCCTTTTCGTTTTTGTTTGTGTTTTTGTTTTTGTCCTTGTTTCTGTCCTTGTCTTTGTCTTAATTGGTTTTTGTTTGTACGAGACTAAGTCCAGCGTCATAATGCTCTTCGATCCCACACGACCAAGTCCAGCGGCGGGTCGGTCCTAGGGCTGTTGCGAATACTTAAAAGTCCCTACGGTCAAAATCATTGGGTTGCGACTCACCTTTACGAGTTGCTCGCTCGCTGCGCTCGCTCGGAATGTTATAGCCTTACCTAAAACCAATCCACCTTGCGTTCGTTTTTCGAAAAGACCGCGATTTTCCGATAATTTACAGACGCGCGGGATCGGTTTTCAGGTTAGGCTAGTTTTATAAGAGCGAGCGAAGCGAGCGAGAAGCTACATCAATTCCCGCGCTATAGTTATATATCAAATGTTCTTTACTAACAATTCTCACCGATCGAAAGAAAGTTTCTGATTTGATAGAAGAATAACAGATATGTTTCGCTAGGTACGCGATTCGTGCTGATCGATGTATCTCGATGATGTTTTTGTTTTCGTTTTTGTTTTCGTTTTTGTTTTCGTTTTTGTTTTTGTTTTCTTATTTGTTTTCGTTTTTGTTTTCGTTTTTGTTTTCGTTTTTGTTTTCGTTTTTGTTTTCGTTTTTGTTTTCGTTTTTGTTTTCGTGTTTGTTTTCGTTTTTGTTTTCGTTTTCGTTTTTGTTTTTGTTTTTGTTTTTGTTTTTGAT
>NW_026869746.1:75000-77500 GCF_905332965.1 Bombus pascuorum | reverse complement strand
GCGCGGGATCGGTTTTGAGGTTAGGCTAGTTTTATAAGAGCGAGCGAAGCGAGCGAGAAGCTACATCAATTCCCGCGCTATAGTTATATATCAAATGTTCTTTACTAACAATTCTCACCGATCGAAAGAAAGTTTCTGATTTGATAGAAGAATAACAGATATGTTTCGCTAGGTACGCGATTCGTGCTGATCGATGTATCTCGATGATGTTTTTGTTTTCGTTTTTGTTTTCGTTTTTGTTTTCGTTTTTGTTTTCGTTTTTGTTTTCGTTTTTGTTTTCGTTTTTGTTTTCGTTTTTGTTTTCGTTTTTGTTTTCGTTTTTGTTTTCGTTTTTGTTTTCGTTTTTGTTTTCGTTTTTGTTTTCGTTTTTGTTTTCGTGTTTGTTTTCGTTTTTGTTTTCGTTTTCGTTTTCGTTTTTGTTTTCTTTTTTGTTTTCGTTTTTGTTTTCGTTTTTGTTTTCGTTTTTGTTTTCGTTTTTGTTTTCGTTTTTGTTTTCGTTTTTGTTTTCGTTTTTGTTTTCGTTTTTGTTTTCGTTTTTGATTTCGTTTTTGTTTTCGTTTTTGTTTTCGTTTTTGTTTTCGTTTTTGTTTTCGTTTTTGTTTTCGTTTTTGTTTTCGTTTTTGTTTTCGTGTTTGTTTTCGTTTTTGTTTTCGTTTTTGTTTTTGTTTTCCTTTTCGTTTTTGTTTGTGTTTTTGTTTTTGTCCTTGTTTCTGTCCTTGTCTTTGTCTTAATTGGTTTTTGTTTGTACGAGACTAAGTCCAGCGGCATAATGCTCTTCGATCGCACACGACCAAGTCCAGCGGCGTGTCGCTCCTAGGGCTGTTGCGAATACTTAAAAGTCCCTACGGTCAAAATCATTGGGTTGCGACTCACCTTTACGAGTTGCTCGCTCGCTGCGCTCGCTCGGAATGTTATAGCCTTACCTAAAACCAATCCACCTTGCGTTCGTTTTTCGAAAAGACCGCGATTTTCCGATAATTTACAGACGCGCGGGATCGGTTTTGAGGTTAGGCTAGTTTTATAAGAGCGAGCGAAGCGAGCGAGAAGCTACATCAATTCCCGCGCTATAGTTAGTTATATATCAAATGTTCTTTACTAACAATTCTCACCGATCGAAAGAAAGTTTCTGATTTGATAGAAGAATAACAGATATGTTTCGCTAGGTACGCGATTCGTGCTGATCGATGTATCTCGATGATGTTTTTGTTTTCGTTTTTGTTTTCGTTTTTGTTTTCGTTTTTGTTTTCGTTTTTGTTTTCGTTTTTGTTTTCGTTTTTGTTTTCGTTTTTGTTTTCGTGTTTGTTTTCGTTTTTGTTTTCGTTTTCGTTTTCGTTTTCGTTTTCGTTTTCGTTTTCGTTTTCGTTTTCGTTTTCGTTTTCGTTTTCGTTTTCGTTTTCGTTTTCGTTTTCGTTTTCGTTTTCGTTTTCGTTTTCGTTTTCGTTTTCGTTTTCGTTTTCGTTTTCGTTTTCGTTTTCGTTTTCGTTTTCGTTTTCGTTTTCGTTTTCGTTTTCGTTTTCGTTTTCGTTTTCGTTTTCGTTTTCGTTTTCGTTTTCGTTTTCGTTTTCGTTTTCGTTTTCGTTTTCGTTTTCGTTTTCGTTTTCGTTTTCGTTTTCGTTTTCGTTTTCGTTTTCGTTTTCGTTTTCGTTTTCGTTTTCGTTTTCGTTTTCGTTTTCGTTTTCGTTTTCGTTTTCGTTTTCGTTTTCGTTTTCGTTTTCGTTTTCGTTTTCGTTTTCGTTTTCGTTTTCGTTTTCGTTTTCGTTTTCGTTTTCGTTTTCGTTTTCGTTTTCGTTTTCGTTTTCGTTTTCGTTTTCGTTTTCGTTTTCGTTTTCGTTTTCGTTTTCGTTTTCGTTTTCGTTTTCGTTTTCGTTTTCGTTTTCGTTTTCGTTTTCGTTTTCGTTTTCGTTTTCGTTTTCGTTTTCGTTTTCGTTTTCGTTTTCGTTTTCGTTTTCGTTTTCGTTTTCGTTTTCGTTTTCGTTTTCGTTTTCGTTTTCGTTTTCGTTTTCGTTTTCGTTTTTGTTTTTGTTTTCGTTTTTGTTTTCGTTTTTGTTTTCGTTTTTGTTTTCGTTTTTGTTTTCGTTTTTGTTTTCGTTTTTGTTTTTGTTTTCGTTTTTGTTTTTGTTTTCCTTTTCGTTTTTGTTTTCGTTTTTGTTTTCGTTTTTGTTTTCGTTTTTGTTTTCGTTTTTGTTTTCGTTTTTGTTTTCGTGTTTGTTTTCGTTTTTGTTTTCGTTTTTGTTTTCGTTTTTGTTTTCGTTTTTGTTTTCGTTTTTGTTTTTGTTTTCGTTTTTGTTTTCGTTTTTGTTTTCGTTTTTGTTTTCGTTTTTGTTTTCGTTTTTGTTTTCGTTTTTGTTTTCGTGTTTGTTTTCGTTTTTGTTTTCGTTTTTGTTTTCGTTTTTGTTTTTGTTTTCGTTTTTGTTTTCGTTTTTGTTTTCGTTTTCGTTTTCGTTTTTGTTTTCGTTTTTGTTTTCGTTTTTGTTTTCGTTTTTGTTTTCGTTTTTGTTTT
>NW_026869746.1:70000-72500 GCF_905332965.1 Bombus pascuorum | reverse complement strand
GTTTTCTTTTTTGTTTTCGTTTTTGTTTTCGTTTTTGTTTTCGTTTTTGTTTTCGTTTTTGTTTTCGTTTTTGTTTTCGTTTTTGTTTTCGTTTTTGTTTTCGTTTTTGTTTTCGTTTTTGTTTTCTTTTTTGTTTTTGTTTTTGTTTTCGTTTTTTTTTTCGTTTTTGTTTTCGTTTTTGTTTTCGTTTTTGTTTTCGTTTTTGTTTTCGTTTTTGTTTTCGTTTTTGTTTTTGTTTTCGTTTTTGTTTTCGTTTTTGTTTTCGTTTTTGTTTTCGTTTTTGTTTTCGTTTTTGTTTTCGTTTTTGTTTTTGTTTTCGTTTTTGTTTTCGTTTTTGTTTTTGTTTTCCTTTTCGTTTTTGTTTTCTTTTTTGTTTTCGTTTTTGTTTTCGTTTTTGTTTTCGTTTTTGTTTTCGTTTTTGTTTTCGTGTTTGTTTTCGTTTTTGTTTTCGTTTTCGTTTTCGTTTTTGTTTTCTTTTTTGTTTTCGTTTTTGTTTTCGTTTTTGTTTTCGTTTTTGTTTTCGTTTTTGTTTTCGTTTTTGTTTTCGTTTTTGTTTTCGTTTTTGTTTTCGTTTTTGTTTTCGTTTTTGATTTCGTTTTTGTTTTCGTTTTTGTTTTCGTTTTTGTTTTCGTTTTTGTTTTCGTTTTTGTTTTCGTTTTTGTTTTCGTTTTTGTTTTCGTTTTTGTTTTCGTTTTTGTTTTCGTGTTTGTTTTCGTTTTTGTTTTCGTTTTTGTTTTCGTTTTTGTTTTTGTTTTCGTTTTTGTTTTCGTTTTTGTTTTTGTTTTCCTTTTCGTTTTTGTTTGTGTTTTTGTTTTTGTCCTTGTTTCTGTCCTTGTCTTTGTCTTAATTGGTTTTTGTTTGTACGAGACTAAGTCCAGCGGCATAATGCTCTTCGATCGCACACGACCAAGTCCAGCGGCGTGTCGCTCCTAGGGCTGTTGCGAATACTTAAAAGTCCCTACGGTCAAAATCATTGGGTTGCGACTCACCTTTACGAGTTGCTCGCTCGCTGCGCTCGCTCGGAATGTTATAGCCTTACCTAAAACCAATCCACCTTGCGTTCGTTTTTCGAAAAGACCGCGATTTTCCGATAATTTACAGACGCGCGGGATCGGTTTTGAGGTTAGGCTAGTTTTATAAGAGCGAGCGAAGCGAGCGAGAAGCTACATCAATTCCCGCGCTATAGTTATATATCAAATGTTCTTTACTAACAATTCTCACCGATCGAAAGAAAGTTTCTGATTTGATAGAAGAATAACAGATATGTTTCGCTAGGTACGCGATTCGTGCTGATCGATGTATCTCGATGATGTTTTTGTTTTCGTTTTTGTTTTCGTTTTTGTTTTCGTTTTTGTTTTCGTTTTTGTTTTCGTTTTTGTTTTCGTTTTTGTTTTCGTTTTTGTTTTCGTTTTTGTTTTCGTTTTTGTTTTCGTTTTTGTTTTCGTTTTTGTTTTCGTTTTTGTTTTCGTTTTTGTTTTCGTGTTTGTTTTCGTTTTTGTTTTCGTTTTCGTTTTCGTTTTTGTTTTCTTTTTTGTTTTCGTTTTTGTTTTCGTTTTTGTTTTCGTTTTTGTTTTCGTTTTTGTTTTCGTTTTTGTTTTCGTTTTTGTTTTCGTTTTTGTTTTCGTTTAAGTTTTCGTTTTTGATTTCGTTTTTGTTTTCGTTTTTGTTTTCGTTTTTGTTTTCGTTTTTGTTTTCGTTTTTGTTTTCGTTTTTGTTTTCGTTTTTGTTTTCGTGTTTGTTTTCGTTTTTGTTTTCGTTTTTGTTTTCGTTTTTGTTTTTGTTTTCGTTTTTGTTTTTGTTTTTGTCCTTGTTTCTGTCCTTGTCTTTGTCTTAATTGGTTTTTGTTTGTACGAGACTAAGTCCAGCGGCATAATGCTCTTCGATCGCACACGACCAAGTCCAGCGGCGTGTCGCTCCTAGGGCTGTTGCGAATACTTAAAAGTCCCTACGGTCAAAATCATTGGGTTGCGACTCACCTTTACGAGTTGCTCGCTCGCTGCGCTCGCTCGGAATGTTATAGCCTTACCTAAAACCAATCCACCTTGCGTTCGTTTTTCGAAAAGACCGCGATTTTCCGATAATTTACAGACGCGCGGGATCGGTTTTGAGGTTAGGCTAGTTTTATAAGAGCGAGCGAAGCGAGCGAGAAGCTACATCAATTCCCGCGCTATAGTTATATATCAAATGTTCTTTACTAACAATTCTCACCGATCGAAAGAAAGTTTCTGATTTGATAGAAGAATAACAGATATGTTTCGCTAGGTACGCGATTCGTGCTGATCGATGTATCTCGATGATGTTTTTGTTTTCGTTTTTGTTTTCGTTTTTGTTTTCGTTTTTGTTTTCGTTTTTGTTTTCGTTTTTGTTTTCGTTTTTGTTTTCGTTTTTGTTTTCGTTTTTGTTTTCGTTTTTGTTTTCGTTTTTGTTTTCGTTTTTGTTTTCGTTTTTGTTTTCGTTTTTGTTTTCGTGTTTGTTTTCGTTTTTGTTTTCGTTTTCGTTT
>NW_026869746.1:60000-65000 GCF_905332965.1 Bombus pascuorum | reverse complement strand
TTCGTTTTGGTTTTTGTTTTCGTTTTTGTTTTCGTTTTTGTTTTCGTGTTTGTTTTCGTTTTTGTTTTCGTTTTCGTTTTCGTTTTCGTTTTCGTTTTCGTTTTCGTTTTCGTTTTCGTTTTCGTTTTCGTTTTCGTTTTCGTTTTCGTTTTCGTTTTCGTTTTCGTTTTCGTTTTCGTTTTCGTTTTCGTTTTCGTTTTCGTTTTCGTTTTCGTTTTCGTTTTCGTTTTCGTTTTCGTTTTCGTTTTCGTTTTCGTTTTCGTTTTCGTTTTCGTTTTCGTTTTCGTTTTCGTTTTCGTTTTCGTTTTCGTTTTCGTTTTCGTTTTCGTTTTCGTTTTCGTTTTCGTTTTCGTTTTCGTTTTCGTTTTCGTTTTCGTTTTCGTTTTCGTTTTCGTTTTCGTTTTCGTTTTCGTTTTCGTTTTCGTTTTCGTTTTCGTTTTCGTTTTCGTTTTCGTTTTCGTTTTCGTTTTCGTTTTCGTTTTCGTTTTCGTTTTCGTTTTCGTTTTCGTTTTCGTTTTCGTTTTCGTTTTCGTTTTCGTTTTCGTTTTCGTTTTCGTTTTCGTTTTCGTTTTCGTTTTCGTTTTCGTTTTCGTTTTCGTTTTCGTTTTCGTTTTCGTTTTCGTTTTCGTTTTCGTTTTCGTTTTCGTTTTCGTTTTCGTTTTCGTTTTCGTTTTCGTTTTCGTTTTCGTTTTCGTTTTCGTTTTCGTTTTCGTTTTCGTTTTCGTTTTCGTTTTCGTTTTCGTTTTCGTTTTCGTTTTCGTTTTCGTTTTCGTTTTCGTTTTCGTTTTCGTTTTCGTTTTCGTTTTCGTTTTCGTTTTCGTTTTCGTTTTCGTTTTCGTTTTCGTTTTCGTTTTCGTTTTCGTTTTCGTTTTCGTTTTCGTTTTCGTTTTCGTTTTCGTTTTCGTTTTCGTTTTCGTTTTCGTTTTCGTTTTCGTTTTCGTTTTCGTTTTCGTTTTCGTTTTCGTTTTCGTTTTCGTTTTCGTTTTCGTTTTCGTTTTCGTTTTCGTTTTCGTTTTCGTTTTCGTTTTCGTTTTCGTTTTCGTTTTCGTTTTCGTTTTCGTTTTCGTTTTCGTTTTCGTTTTCGTTTTCGTTTTCGTTTTCGTTTTCGTTTTCGTTTTCGTTTTCGTTTTCGTTTTCGTTTTCGTTTTCGTTTTCGTTTTCGTTTTCGTTTTCGTTTTCGTTTTCGTTTTCGTTTTCGTTTTCGTTTTCGTTTTCGTTTTCGTTTTCGTTTTCGTTTTCGTTTTCGTTTTCGTTTTCGTTTTCGTTTTCGTTTTCGTTTTCGTTTTCGTTTTCGTTTTCGTTTTCGTTTTCGTTTTCGTTTTCGTTTTCGTTTTCGTTTTCGTTTTCGTTTTCGTTTTCGTTTTCGTTTTCGTTTTCGTTTTCGTTTTCGTTTTCGTTTTCGTTTTCGTTTTCGTTTTCGTTTTCGTTTTCGTTTTCGTTTTCGTTTTCGTTTTCGTTTTCGTTTTCGTTTTCGTTTTCGTTTTCGTTTTCGTTTTCGTTTTCGTTTTCGTTTTCGTTTTCGTTTTCGTTTTCGTTTTCGTTTTCGTTTTCGTTTTCGTTTTCGTTTTCGTTTTCGTTTTCGTTTTCGTTTTCGTTTTCGTTTTCGTTTTCGTTTTCGTTTTCGTTTTCGTTTTCGTTTTCGTTTTCGTTTTCGTTTTCGTTTTCGTTTTCGTTTTCGTTTTCGTTTTCGTTTTCGTTTTCGTTTTCGTTTTCGTTTTCGTTTTCGTTTTCGTTTTCGTTTTCGTTTTCGTTTTCGTTTTCGTTTTCGTTTTCGTTTTCGTTTTCGTTTTCGTTTTCGTTTTCGTTTTCGTTTTCGTTTTCGTTTTCGTTTTCGTTTTCGTTTTCGTTTTCGTTTTCGTTTTCGTTTTCGTTTTCGTTTTCGTTTTCGTTTTCGTTTTCGTTTTCGTTTTCGTTTTCGTTTTCGTTTTCGTTTTCGTTTTCGTTTTCGTTTTCGTTTTCGTTTTCGTTTTCGTTTTCGTTTTCGTTTTCGTTTTCGTTTTCGTTTTCGTTTTCGTTTTCGTTTTCGTTTTCGTTTTCGTTTTCGTTTTCGTTTTCGTTTTCGTTTTCGTTTTCGTTTTCGTTTTCGTTTTCGTTTTCGTTTTCGTTTTCGTTTTCGTTTTCGTTTTCGTTTTCGTTTTCGTTTTCGTTTTCGTTTTCGTTTTCGTTTTCGTTTTCGTTTTCGTTTTCGTTTTCGTTTTCGTTTTCGTTTTCGTTTTCGTTTTCGTTTTCGTTTTCGTTTTCGTTTTCGTTTTCGTTTTCGTTTTCGTTTTCGTTTTCGTTTTCGTTTTCGTTTTCGTTTTCGTTTTCGTTTTCGTTTTCGTTTTCGTTTTCGTTTTCGTTTTCGTTTTCGTTTTCGTTTTCGTTTTCGTTTTCGTTTTCGTTTTCGTTTTCGTTTTCGTTTTCGTTTTCGTTTTCGTTTTCGTTTTCGTTTTCGTTTTCGTTTTCGTTTTCGTTTTCGTTTTCGTTTTCGTTTTCGTTTTCGTTTTCGTTTTCGTTTTCGTTTTCGTTTTCGTTTTCGTTTTCGTTTTCGTTTTCGTTTTCGTTTTCGTTTTCGTTTTCGTTTTCGTTTTCGTTTTCGTTTTCGTTTTCGTTTTCGTTTTCGTTTTCGTTTTCGTTTTCGTTTTCGTTTTCGTTTTCGTTTTCGTTTTCGTTTTCGTTTTCGTTTTCGTTTTCGTTTTCGTTTTCGTTTTCGTTTTCGTTTTCGTTTTCGTTTTCGTTTTCGTTTTCGTTTTCGTTTTCGTTTTCGTTTTCGTTTTCGTTTTCGTTTTCGTTTTCGTTTTCGTTTTCGTTTTCGTTTTCGTTTTCGTTTTCGTTTTCGTTTTCGTTTTCGTTTTCGTTTTCGTTTTCGTTTTCGTTTTCGTTTTCGTTTTCGTTTTCGTTTTCGTTTTCGTTTTCGTTTTCGTTTTCGTTTTCGTTTTCGTTTTCGTTTTCGTTTTCGTTTTCGTTTTCGTTTTCGTTTTCGTTTTCGTTTTCGTTTTCGTTTTCGTTTTCGTTTTCGTTTTCGTTTTCGTTTTCGTTTTCGTTTTCGTTTTCGTTTTCGTTTTCGTTTTCGTTTTCGTTTTCGTTTTCGTTTTCGTTTTCGTTTTCGTTTTCGTTTTCGTTTTCGTTTTCGTTTTCGTTTTCGTTTTCGTTTTCGTTTTCGTTTTCGTTTTCGTTTTCGTTTTCGTTTTCGTTTTCGTTTTCGTTTTCGTTTTCGTTTTCGTTTTCGTTTTCGTTTTCGTTTTCGTTTTCGTTTTCGTTTTCGTTTTCGTTTTCGTTTTCGTTTTCGTTTTCGTTTTCGTTTTCGTTTTCGTTTTCGTTTTCGTTTTCGTTTTCGTTTTCGTTTTCGTTTTCGTTTTCGTTTTCGTTTTCGTTTTCGTTTTCGTTTTCGTTTTCGTTTTCGTTTTCGTTTTCGTTTTCGTTTTCGTTTTCGTTTTCGTTTTCGTTTTCGTTTTCGTTTTCGTTTTCGTTTTCGTTTTCGTTTTCGTTTTCGTTTTCGTTTTCGTTTTCGTTTTCGTTTTCGTTTTCGTTTTCGTTTTCGTTTTCGTTTTCGTTTTCGTTTTCGTTTTCGTTTTCGTTTTCGTTTTCGTTTTCGTTTTCGTTTTCGTTTTCGTTTTCGTTTTCGTTTTCGTTTTCGTTTTCGTTTTCGTTTTCGTTTTCGTTTTCGTTTTCGTTTTCGTTTTCGTTTTCGTTTTCGTTTTCGTTTTCGTTTTCGTTTTCGTTTTCGTTTTCGTTTTCGTTTTCGTTTTCGTTTTCGTTTTCGTTTTCGTTTTCGTTTTCGTTTTCGTTTTCGTTTTCGTTTTCGTTTTCGTTTTCGTTTTCGTTTTCGTTTTCGTTTTCGTTTTCGTTTTCGTTTTCGTTTTCGTTTTCGTTTTCGTTTTCGTTTTCGTTTTCGTTTTCGTTTTCGTTTTCGTTTTCGTTTTCGTTTTCGTTTTCGTTTTCGTTTTCGTTTTCGTTTTCGTTTTCGTTTTCGTTTTCGTTTTCGTTTTCGTTTTCGTTTTCGTTTTCGTTTTCGTTTTCGTTTTCGTTTTCGTTTTCGTTTTCGTTTTCGTTTTCGTTTTCGTTTTCGTTTTCGTTTTCGTTTTCGTTTTCGTTTTCGTTTTCGTTTTCGTTTTCGTTTTCGTTTTCGTTTTCGTTTTCGTTTTCGTTTTCGTTTTCGTTTTCGTTTTCGTTTTCGTTTTCGTTTTCGTTTTCGTTTTCGTTTTCGTTTTCGTTTTCGTTTTCGTTTTCGTTTTCGTTTTCGTTTTCGTTTTCGTTTTCGTTTTCGTTTTCGTTTTCGTTTTCGTTTTCGTTTTCGTTTTCGTTTTCGTTTTCGTTTTCGTTTTCGTTTTCGTTTTCGTTTTCGTTTTCGTTTTCGTTTTCGTTTTCGTTTTCGTTTTCGTTTTCGTTTTCGTTTTCGTTTTCGTTTTCGTTTTCGTTTTCGTTTTCGTTTTCGTTTTCGTTTTCGTTTTCGTTTTCGTTTTCGTTTTCGTTTTCGTTTTCGTTTTCGTTTTCGTTTTCGTTTTCGTTTTCGTTTTCGTTTTCGTTTTCGTTTTCGTTTTCGTTTTCGTTTTCGTTTTCGTTTTCGTTTTCGTTTTCGTTTTCGTTTTCGTTTTCGTTTTCGTTTTCGTTTTCGTTTTCGTTTTCGTTTTCGTTTTCGTTTTCGTTTTCGTTTTCGTTTTCGTTTTCGTTTTCGTTTTCGTTTTCGTTTTCGTTTTCGTTTTCGTTTTCGTTTTCGTTTTCGTTTTCGTTTTCGTTTTCGTTTTCGTTTTCGTTTTTGTTTTCGTTTTTGTTTTCGTTTTTGTTTTCGTGTTTGTTTTCGTTTTTGTTTTCGTTTTTGTTTTCGTTTTTGTTTTTGTTTTCGTTTTTGTTTTTGTTTTTGTCCTTGTTTCTGTCCTTGTCTTTGTCTTAATTGGTTTTTGTTTGTACGAGACTAAGTCCAGCGGCATAATGCTCTTCGATCGCACACGACCAAGTCCAGCGGCGTGTCGCTCCTAGGGCTGTTGCGAATACTTAAAAGTCCCTACGGTCAAAATCATTGG
>NW_026869746.1:55000-57500 GCF_905332965.1 Bombus pascuorum | reverse complement strand
GTTTTTGTTTTCGTTTTTGTTTTCGTTTTTGATTTCGTTTTTGTTTTCGTTTTTGTTTTCGTTTTTGTTTTCGTTTTTGTTTTCGTTTTTGTTTTCGTTTTTGTTTTCGTTTTTGTTTTCGTTTTTGTTTTCGTTTTTGTTTTCGTTTTTGTTTTCGTGTTTGTTTTCGTTTTCGTTTTCGTTTTCGTTTTCGTTTTCGTTTTTGTTTTTGTTTTCGTTTTTGTTTTCGTTTTTGTTTTCGTGTTTGTTTTCGTTTTTGTTTTCGTTTTCGTTTTCGTTTTCGTTTTCGTTTTCGTTTTCGTTTTCGTTTTCGTTTTCGTTTTCGTTTTCGTTTTCGTTTTCGTTTTCGTTTTCGTTTTCGTTTTCGTTTTCGTTTTCGTTTTCGTTTTCGTTTTCGTTTTCGTTTTCGTTTTCGTTTTCGTTTTCGTTTTCGTTTTCGTTTTCGTTTTCGTTTTCGTTTTCGTTTTCGTTTTCGTTTTCGTTTTCGTTTTCGTTTTCGTTTTCGTTTTCGTTTTCGTTTTCGTTTTCGTTTTCGTTTTCGTTTTCGTTTTCGTTTTCGTTTTCGTTTTCGTTTTCGTTTTCGTTTTCGTTTTCGTTTTCGTTTTCGTTTTCGTTTTCGTTTTCGTTTTCGTTTTCGTTTTCGTTTTCGTTTTCGTTTTCGTTTTCGTTTTCGTTTTCGTTTTCGTTTTCGTTTTCGTTTTCGTTTTCGTTTTCGTTTTCGTTTTCGTTTTCGTTTTCGTTTTCGTTTTCGTTTTCGTTTTCGTTTTCGTTTTCGTTTTCGTTTTCGTTTTCGTTTTCGTTTTCGTTTTCGTTTTCGTTTTCGTTTTCGTTTTCGTTTTCGTTTTCGTTTTCGTTTTCGTTTTCGTTTTCGTTTTCGTTTTCGTTTTCGTTTTCGTTTTCGTTTTCGTTTTCGTTTTCGTTTTCGTTTTCGTTTTCGTTTTCGTTTTCGTTTTCGTTTTCGTTTTCGTTTTCGTTTTCGTTTTCGTTTTCGTTTTCGTTTTCGTTTTCGTTTTCGTTTTCGTTTTCGTTTTCGTTTTCGTTTTCGTTTTCGTTTTCGTTTTCGTTTTCGTTTTCGTTTTCGTTTTCGTTTTCGTTTTCGTTTTCGTTTTCGTTTTCGTTTTCGTTTTCGTTTTCGTTTTCGTTTTCGTTTTCGTTTTCGTTTTCGTTTTCGTTTTCGTTTTCGTTTTCGTTTTCGTTTTCGTTTTCGTTTTCGTTTTCGTTTTCGTTTTCGTTTTCGTTTTCGTTTTCGTTTTCGTTTTCGTTTTCGTTTTCGTTTTCGTTTTCGTTTTCGTTTTCGTTTTCGTTTTCGTTTTCGTTTTCGTTTTCGTTTTCGTTTTCGTTTTCGTTTTCGTTTTCGTTTTCGTTTTCGTTTTCGTTTTCGTTTTCGTTTTCGTTTTCGTTTTCGTTTTCGTTTTCGTTTTCGTTTTCGTTTTCGTTTTCGTTTTCGTTTTCGTTTTCGTTTTCGTTTTCGTTTTCGTTTTCGTTTTCGTTTTCGTTTTCGTTTTCGTTTTCGTTTTCGTTTTCGTTTTCGTTTTCGTTTTCGTTTTCGTTTTCGTTTTCGTTTTCGTTTTCGTTTTCGTTTTCGTTTTCGTTTTCGTTTTCGTTTTCGTTTTCGTTTTCGTTTTCGTTTTCGTTTTCGTTTTCGTTTTCGTTTTCGTTTTCGTTTTCGTTTTCGTTTTCGTTTTCGTTTTCGTTTTCGTTTTCGTTTTCGTTTTCGTTTTCGTTTTCGTTTTCGTTTTCGTTTTCGTTTTCGTTTTCGTTTTCGTTTTCGTTTTCGTTTTCGTTTTCGTTTTCGTTTTCGTTTTCGTTTTTGTTTTTGTTTTCCTTTTCGTTTTTGTTTGTGTTTTCGTTTTCGTTTTCGTTTTCGTTTTCGTTTTCGTTTTCGTTTTCGTTTTCGTTTTCGTTTTCGTTTTCGTTTTCGTTTTCGTTTTCGTTTTCGTTTTCGTTTTCGTTTTCGTTTTTGTTTTCGTTTTTGTTTTCATTTTTGTTTTCGTTTTTGTTTTCGTTTTTGTTTGTGTTTTTGTTTTTGTCCTTGTTTCTGTCCTTGTCTTTGTCTTAATTGGTTTTTGTTTGTACGAGACTAAGTCCAGCGGCATAATGCTCTTCGATCGCACACGACCAAGTCCAGCGGCGTGTCGCTCCTAGGGCTGTTGCGAATACTTAAAAGTCCCTACGGTCAAAATCATTGGGTTGCGACTCACCTTTACGAGTTGCTCGCTCGCTGCGCTCGCTCGGAATGTTATAGCCTTACCTAAAACCAATCCACCTTGCGTTCGTTTTTCGAAAAGACCGCGATTTTCCGATAATTTACAGACGCGCGGGATCGGTTTTGAGGTTAGGCTAGTTTTATAAGAGCGAGCGAAGCGAGCGAGAAGCTACATCAATTCCCGCGCTATAGTTATATATCAAATGTTCTTTACTAACAATTCTCACCGATCGAAAGAAAGTTTCTGATTTGATAGAAGAATAACAGATATGTTTCGCTAGGTACGCGATTCGT
>NW_026869746.1:7500-12500 GCF_905332965.1 Bombus pascuorum | reverse complement strand
GTTTTTGTTTTTGTTTTTGTTTTTGTTTTTGTTTTTGTTTTTGTTTTTGTTTTTGTTTTTGTTTTTGTTTTTGTTTTTGTTTTTGTTTTTGTTTTTGTTTTTGTTTTTGTTTTTGTTTTTGTTTTTGTTTTTGTTTTTGTTTTTGTTTTTGTTTTTGTTTTTGTTTTTGTTTTTGTTTTTGTTTTTGTTTTTGTTTTTGTTTTTGTTTTTGTTTTTGTTTTTGTTTTTGTTTTTGTTTTTGTTTTTGTTTTTGTTTTTGTTTTTGTTTTTGTTTTTGTTTTTGTTTTTGTTTTTGTTTTTGTTTTTGTTTTTGTTTTTGTTTTTGTTTTTGTTTTTGTTTTTGTTTTTGTTTTTGTTTTTGTTTTTGTTTTTGTTTTTGTTTTTGTTTTTGTTTTTGTTTTTGTTTTTGTTTTTGTTTTTGTTTTTGTTTTTGTTTTTGTTTTTGTTTTTGTTTTTGTTTTTGTTTTTGTTTTTGTTTTTGTTTTTGTTTTTGTTTTTGTTTTTGTTTTTGTTTTTGTTTTTGTTTTTGTTTTTGTTTTTGTTTTTGTTTTTGTTTTTGTTTTTGTTTTTGTTTTTGTTTTTGTTTTTGTTTTTGTTTTTGTTTTTGTTTTTGTTTTTGTTTTTGTTTTTGTTTTTGTTTTTGTTTTTGTTTTTGTTTTTGTTTTTGTTTTTGTTTTTGTTTTTGTTTTTGTTTTTGTTTTTGTTTTTGTTTTTGTTTTTGTTTTTGTTTTTGTTTTTGTTTTTGTTTTTGTTTTTGTTTTTGTTTTTGTTTTTGTTTTTGTTTTTGTTTTTGTTTTTGTTTTTGTTTTTGTTTTTGTTTTTGTTTTTGTTTTTGTTTTTGTTTTTGTTTTTTTTTTTGTTTTTTTTTTTGTTTTTTTTTTTTTTTTTGTTTTTGTTTTCGTTTTTGTTTTTGTTTTTGTCCTTGTTTCTGTCCTTGTCTTTGTCTTAATTGGTTTTTGTTTGTACGAGACTAAGTCCAGCGGCATAATGCTCTTCGATCGCACACGACCAAGTCCAGCGGCGTGTCGCTCCTAGGGCTGTTGCGAATACTTAAAAGTCCCTACGGTCAAAATCATTGCGTTGCGACTCACCTTTACGAGTTGCTCGCTCGCTGCGCTCGCTCGGAATGTTATAGCCTTACCTAAAACCAATCCACCTTGCGTTCGTTTTTCGAAAAGACCGCGATTTTCCGATAATTTACAGACGCGCGGGATCGGTTTTGAGGTTAGGCTAGTTTTATAAGAGCGAGCGAAGCGAGCGAGAAGCTACATCAATTCCCGCGCTATAGTTATATATCAAATGTTCTTTACTAACAATTCTCACCGATCGAAAGAAAGTTTCTGATTTGATAGAAGAATAACAGATATGTTTCGCTAGGTACGCGATTCGTGCTGATCGATGTATCTCGATGATGTTGTTGTTTTCGTTTTTGTTTTCGTTTTTGTTTTCGTTTTTGTTTTCGTTTTTGATTTCGTTTTTGTTTTCGTTTTTGTTTTCGTTTTTGTTTTTGTTTTCGTTTTTGTTTTCGTTTTCGTTTTCGTTTTCGTTTTCGTTTTCGTTTTCGTTTTCGTTTTCGTTTTCGTTTTCGTTTTCGTTTTCGTTTTCGTTTTCGTTTTCGTTTTCGTTTTCGTTTTCGTTTTCGTTTTCGTTTTCGTTTTCGTTTTCGTTTTTGTTTTTGTTTTCGTTTTTGTTTTCGTTTTTGTTTTTGTTTTCCTTTTCGTTTTTGTTTGTGTTTTTGTTTTCGTTTTTGTTTTCGTTTTTGTTTTCGTTTTTGTTTTCGTTTTTGTTTTCGTTTTTGTTTTCGTTTTTGTTTTCGTTTTTGTTTTCGTTTTTGTTTTCGTTTTCGTTTTCGTTTTCGTTTTCGTTTTCGTTTTCGTTTTCGTTTTCGTTTTCGTTTTCGTTTTCGTTTTCGTTTTCGTTTTCGTTTTCGTTTTCGTTTTCGTTTTCGTTTTCGTTTTCGTTTTCGTTTTCGTTTTTGTTTTTGTTTTCGTTTTTGTTTTCGTTTTTGTTTTTGTTTTCCTTTTCGTTTTTGTTTGTGTTTTTGTTTTCGTTTTTGTTTTCGTTTTTGTTTTCGTTTTTGTTTTCGTTTTTGTTTTCGTTTTTGTTTTCGTTTTTGTTTTCGTTTTTGTTTTCGTTTTTGTTTTCGTTTTTGTTTTCGTTTTTGTTTTCGTTTTTGTTTTCGTTTTTGTTTTCGTTTTTGTTGTCGTTTTTGTTTGTGTTTTTGTTTTTGTCCTTGTTTCTGTCCTTGTCTTTGTCTTAATTGGTTTTTGTTTGTACGAGACTAAGTCCAGCGGCATAATGCTCTTCGATCGCACACGACCAAGTCCAGCGGCGTGTCGCTCCTAGGGCTGTTGCGAATACTTAAAAGTCCCTACGGTCAAAATCATTGGGTTGCGACTCACCTTTACGAGTTGCTCGCTCGCTGCGCTCGCTCGGAATGTTATAGCCTTACCTAAAACCAATCCACCTTGCGTTCGTTTTTCGAAAAGACCGCGATTTTCCGATAATTTACAGACGCGCGGGATCGGTTTTGAGGTTAGGCTAGTTTTATAAGAGCGAGCGAAGCGAGCGAGAAGCTACATCAATTCCCGCGCTATAGTTATATATCAAATGTTCTTTACTAACAATTCTCACCGATCGAAAGAAAGTTTCTGATTTGATAGAAGAATAACAGATATGTTTCGCTAGGTACGCGATTCGTGCTGATCGATGTATCTCGATGATGTTTTTGTTTTCGTTTTTGTTTTCGTTTTTGTTTTCGTTTTTTGTTTTCGTTTTTCTTTTCGTGTTTGTTTTCGTTTTTGTTTTCGTTTTTGTTTTCTTTTTTGTTTTCGTTTTTGTTTTCGTTTTTGTTTTCGTTTTTGTTTTCGTTTTTGTTTTTGTCCTTGTTTCTGTCCTTGTCTTTGTCTTAATTGGTTTTTGTTTTCGTTTTTGTTTTCGTTTTTGTTTTTGTTTTTGTTTTTGTTTTTGTTTTTGTTTTTGTTTTTGTTTTTGTTTTTGTTTTTGTTTTTGTTTTTGTTTTTTGTTTTTGTTTTTGTTTTTGTTTTGTTTTTGTTTTTTGTTTTTGTTTTTGTTTTTGTTTTTGTTTTTGTTTTTGTTTTTGTTTTTGTTTTTGTTTTTGTTTTTGTTTTTGTTTTTGTTTTTGTTTTTGTTTTTGTTTTTGTTTTTGTTTTTGTTTTTGTTTTTGTTTTTGTTTTTGTTTTTGTTTTTGTTTTTGTTTTTGTTTTTGTTTTTGTTTTTTGTTTTTGTTTTTGTTTTTGTTTTTGTTTTTGTTTTTGTTTTTGTTTTTGTTTTTGTTTTTGTTTTTGTTTTTGTTTTTGTTTTTGTTTTTGTTTTTGTTTTTGTTTTTTGTTTTTGTTTTTGTTTTTGTTTTTGTTTTTGTTTTTTGTTTTTGTTTTTGTTTTTGTTTTTGTTTTTGTTTTTGTTTTTGTTTTTGTTTTTGTTTTTGTTTTTGTTTTGTTTTTGTTTTTGTTTTTGTTTTTGTTTTTGTTTTTGTTTTTGTTTTTGTTTTTGTTTTTTGTTTTTGTTTTTGTTTTTGTTTTTGTTTTTGTTTTTGTTTTTGTTTTTGTTTTTGTTTTTGTTTTTGTTTTTGTTTTTGTTTTTGTTTTTGTTTTTGTTTTTGTTTTTGTTTTTGTTTTTGTTTTTGTTTTTGTTTTTGTTTTTGTTTTTGTTTTTGTTTTTGTTTTTGTTTTTGTTTTTGTTTTGTTTTTGTTTTTGTTTTTGTTTTTGTTTTTGTTTTTGTTTTTGTTTTTGTTTTTGTTTTTGTTTTTGTTTTTGTTTTTGTTTTTGTTTTTGTTTTTGTTTTTGTTTTTGTTTTTGTTTTTGTTTTTGTTTTTGTTTTTGTTTTTGTTTTTGTTTTTGTTTTTGTTTTGTTTTTGTTTTTGTGTTTTTGTGTTTTTGTTTTTGTTTTTGTTTTTTTTTTGTTTTTTTTTTTGTTTTTTTTTTTTTTTTTTTTTTTTTTTGTTTTTTTTTTTTTTTTTGTTTTTGTTTTGTTTTTGTTTTTGTTTTTGTTTTTGTTTTGTTTTTGTTTTTGTGTTTTTGTTTTTGTTTTTGTTTTCGTTTTTGTTTTTGTTTTTGTCCTTGTTTCTGTCCTTGTCTTTGTCTTAATTGGTTTTTGTTTGTACGAGACTAAGTCCAGCGGCATAATGCTCTTCGATCGCACACGACCAAGTCCAGCGGCGTGTCGCTCCTAGGGCTGTTGCGAATACTTAAAAGTCCCTACGGTCAAAATCATTGCGTTGCGACTCACCTTTACGAGTTGCTCGCTCGCTGCGCTCGCTCGGAATGTTATAGCCTTACCTAAAACCAATCCACCTTGCGTTCGTTTTTCGAAAAGACCGCGATTTTCCGATAATTTACAGACGCGCGGGATCGGTTTTGAGGTTAGGCTAGTTTTATAAGAGCGAGCGAAGCGAGCGAGAAGCTACATCAATTCCCGCGCTATAGTTATATATCAACTGTTCTTTACTAACAATTCTCACCGATCGAAAGAAAGTTTCTGATTTGATAGAAGAATAACAGATATGTTTCGCTAGGTACGCGATTCGTGCTGATCGATGTATCTCGATGATGTTGTTGTTTTCGTTTTTGTTTTCGTTTTTGTTTTCGTTTTTGTTTTCGTTTTTGATTTCGTTTTTGTTTTCGTTTTTGTTTTCGTTTTTGTTTTTGTTTTCGTTTTTGTTTTCGTTTTCGTTTTCGTTTTCGTTTTCGTTTTCGTTTTCGTTTTCGTTTTCGTTTTCGTTTTCGTTTTCGTTTTCGTTTTCGTTTTCGTTTTCGTTTTCGTTTTCGTTTTCGTTTTCGTTTCGTTTTCGTTTTCGTTTTCGTTTTCGTTTTTGTTTTTGTTTTCGTTTTTGTTTTCGTTTTTGTTTTTGTTTTCCTTTTCGTTTTTGTTTGTGTTTTTGTTTTCGTTTTTGTTTTCGTTTTTGTTTTCGTTTTTGTTTTCGTTTTTGTTTTCGTTTTTGTTTTCGTTTTTGTTTTCGTTTTTGTTTTCGTTTTTGTTT